>NC_079216.1:9062656-9082656 GCF_029633865.1 Lampris incognitus | reverse complement strand
GGGAAGCTGGATGTGGGTATGTGTCCTGGTCACTGCACTAGCGCCTCCTCTGGTCGGTCGGGGCGCCTATTTGAGGGGGAAGGGGAACTGGAGGGGAATAGCGTGATCCTCCCTGGATCCCCCTGGCGAAACTCCTCACTGTCATGTGCTAATTTGAGGGGTGAAAGGTCAGTCGATGGGTGGAAAATAGTGACTCTGTACTGGTGAGTCCATGTAACAATTATCTGAAAACATTTTTTTACATTCATAAACAAGATACTTCATTGTCAGTTATATATTTTTTTTTTATGGGTTTCATGGTGCAAAAATAAAGATGAGTTGATAGCCTGGGGTTGAGGCCTCGAGAGTTACAGACAGGCTGTCTGTAACTATTTATTTCCTCTACAAATACCCAAAACATTCAGACACACACCAACTCATTCTAATGGTAGATATTATCAGATAAAGGTTTAGCATCCGCCCATTTTTTTAACCACATACCTGGGTCAGGGTATGTCGTACCAAGTAGTACTTAAAGAAGGCTTTGTTAATCAATTTCTGTTGTTCATCTTCGTTTTGAGTTTGTTTCAAATCCAAAGATATTCCATCCGGTGAAATAAAACCGCTTTTGTAAAGAATTATGTCAACGTTATTGAGACATAGGCTTTAATCACAACAGCATAGACTATACAGAGGTCATAACTTTGTAAGAGGTGATGGTGCAAATATAGGCATAAATATATATGTTATCTAGAAAAAGTTGGGATAGTGTTATTATGAGCTCAGGAATCTCATTAACTCGCAGTTAATTGCCTCCATGTATTAAAAGGGATTCCAAGCGCCGGCCACCTTATAGCGCAACATCTCCATAAGGACAGATGATGGCGCTCTTTTGTCAACTGAAATGAAGAACCTGATGCTGCTCTGACCACATCTCTTGTGATACCAGACAGACCATCACGGATGGGTTTTTTCATATGAAACTGACATTTATTCAATTTTGTGGATTCACAATTGTGTTATAAATCACCCATCCATACGTCATATCCATCCATTGTCCATCGCCACATAATCCAATTCAGAGTCGGGGGGAGTAATGCTCCATGTAACTGATATTTCCGCACTAGCTGAAATAATAATGAGCATTATTTTCTTCTCTGCATAGTGGTGGTCATTTGTTGAGCCCCCTTTTAAGAATCACTAACTAATATACTAATATCTATATACTAGCAGTGTGTGTTCTAGCTATTGTGATGATAGTGGTATTTAGTACTTTGCAAGTCTGGTAAACAAATAAATACAAATATCAGTTGAGGTTCTGCTGGTGGTTATGTGAATACCTGCATGGGCTTTTGGATTGCCCTCTCCAGCAACATGCCCAAAGGGAGTGTAGCAGGAAAGCTGATGGGTGTTGGAGGAAGTCTTGTTAAAGTGTCTTGGTGCTACCGGCCGTCTATCAGTCAGGACAGAGGAATCTATTTTGGTGAGCCACTCACAGAAGACCATAGGAGGCTTCAAATTTGACGAAAGTTTTCCTGTTCTCCAGTGAAGCCAGGGACTGCTCACCTCAACAGCTTTCCTGCAGAGGAAAAAGAAGGTATGTTTATCTGTCTTGTCACTGTCAAAACTGATAGAAGTCATAACGCTAAGATGTTTTCCGATGCAGGACTAAAGGGAAAATGACTGTGTGTTAGTATAGTATAAAATATATATTATTATATATAATATATTACTTCAGGTACTGGTGGATGAGGTGTCGGCAGAAAGGATCCAAATTTACAGCCATAAACCTCTTGTGAAATTGCAAACGTAAGATTTCTTGATGTTCCGCAAAAATCCTGATTTTACATTTACACAGGCTTTACCTGAGAATTAAATCCAGGTCAATACCTTCTTTGGCGCTTTTATAATGCAATTTAAATGGCAAATCCATGCTGGGATGTTTCTGTTTGGTTACTGGCTTTAGGAAAAAACATCCTAATTTCAAATTTTGTTCATGGGATTTTAAAATAAAACATTATGCAATGGCACTATGAAAAAAACAATTCTTTTTTGGAACTCCCACTTCAAAATCTTCGCAATTTAAGTGATCTTGACTTTGAATTGGCTGAACCGAAAGCGGATCGCCTCCAGTCTTCAGTAGACAACACCTCCATCCACACCATGTGTCACCCTCACTGGTGAGGCTGGGTTGCTAATTTCAAGGCTTAGCATTGGCATGCTACCAGACCATGGTTTGGATAACTAAATCCCATGTATAGCTTGTTCAACCAGAGGCAATAAAGATGATCTGTGCACACTTGCCAGCAAATTTCCGACGCCTAAAGTATAAAAACAACATAAAGTTTATTCATAGTAAGGTGAAGAGTTTAGAATCTCTTTTGTGTAGAGATTTCAGATGTGGATATGCAGCTGGACGACACTTCTCTTCTGATGTATCTCAAACCATTTGTCTTTTTCCATCAGTCGAAGGAATTTCAAACATGTCTGAAGCGTAAGTTCATAGTCACACAATTTACTTTTCAACATCTTTGATTTGAGTCATCTTTTTTTCCCAATATGTGCATCATGCTTACTTCGCTTTTAACTTTTGTATTAATTTCGTCTTTCTTCCATTGCTGAATTTCCCCCACAGACCGGTGAGTAGCTTCTGTGTTGCGCAACATTAGCTCAGATCACCTCATGTAGAAGAAGCATGCTGGAAAATGTTTTGTGTTGCCAATTTGTGGGACAACATTCTCATGTAAAACCGTGTTAACCGTTTCCTTGCATAGAGAAAATCAAAGCTCTCAGCATCTCGCAGACTCTTCCTGAAGGTATGGAAGGCCTTTTTCACTGTGATGCACCTTTCACACCAAATCATATTCATCGTGCTATCCTTGGTGTACAAAACAGCAGTGTACTTTAGCAGATCAAGTTAAACTAGCGTATTCCGAATGACCCTTTCAGACCAAACTGCTGAAAAGGGCAGCAGCCTTGTTGGAGAAGGAAAAGGAGGAGAAAATGCTTGAAAGAGAGGCCGTGCTGAATGAGAGAGTCCCTCCACTGAAGGTGTCTGGTTTGTCGTTGCAGGACCTGCAGGTATGTGCAGGGCACCGCGGACGGTAAGGCTGTGTTCAGACTGGCAGCTCAAACCTGATTACTGGCATATCCTGACTGGAATCGGATTGCTTTTATCAAGTCTGAACAGGAAGAAAAAAAAACCCACATAGAAACTGATTTTTGCAGATCAGATTTAATCCACATTTGTAGATATGTGTCTCAGTCTGGCCCGTTCAAATCAAATTTCAAACTGTCCTTTACGTCTCTCGCAATGCTGTTTCTGCACAATGATGCCGGTGTTACACCGAAATCATTGACCTGTCAGATTATGTGACCCTGCTCTACACCAAACCCATGTCTAATCAGAATCAGATTTATTGCCAAGTACAAGAACACATAAGGAATTTGTCTTGGTTTGTTGGTGCAAGAGGGAAAAATTAACAGTAAATAGTAAAGATAAAAGTTAAAAAGAATAATAAATCAAATATAAACCAAGATAAAATAAAACTAAAAGCAAGGTCAGCTTGTCCAGGGTGTCTTCCTGCCTGCCGCCCAATGACTACTGGGATAGGCTCCAACATCCCGCCACGCTGGTTGGGATAAGCGGCTTGGATAATGGATGGATGGATGAAAGTAAGGTGCAATAAGGTGCAATCAACACCGGATCAGAGTTGAACTTGACTATCTCCAACGCAATGTCTAAACTTAACCATATCTAACTGCCATATCCTGGCGGAAGTAGGTTATTTTAAACGCAAGGTCACATAATCAGACGCATAACTGGCTGCGACTGCAGCGTGAAACACGGCTGCGTATAACCTCAGCCGTCAACCTCCTCTGTCGTTGATTCTGTCTGGTATGATGGAGGAGTTCAGCACCATGAATAGACATTGCTATGGCGTGAGTCAGTGGATACACCTCCATTCTTCATAGCCTGCGGTTTCAGATGCACTTTAATCAGATTCATCTGCAGTCTGAACATAGTCTAAGCCACCTGATGCAATGTGTTAGCGGCCCCTCTTTTGCAGTAGTGTCCAACGCTGTGCTCGTGACAGCCATGCATACAGAGGTTTTTACTCTACGGCAGCTTCCTGATTGAACACATTAGCACACCTACAACTCAATAGATTAACGGTTGAAATCAACTAATGTAGTGGTTAGTTAGAATTGGAAAAGCTGGGGCAACCGGGTAGCGTAGCAGTCTATTCCGTTGCCTACCAACACAGGGATCGTTGGTTTGAATCCCCGTGTTATCTCCGGCTTGGTTGGGCGTCCCTACAGACACAATTGGCCGTGTCTGCGGGTGGGAAGCAGGATGTGGGTATGTGTCCTGGTCACTGCACGAGCACCTCCTTTGGTCGGTCGGGGCGCCTGTTTGGGGGAGAGGGGGAACTGGGGGGGAATAGCGCGATCCTCCCACACATTAAATCCCCCCTGGCGAAACACCTCACTGTTAGGTGAAAAAGAAGCGGCTGGCAACTCCACATGTATCAGAAGAGGCATGTGGTAGTCTGCAGCCCTCCCTGGATCGGCAGAAGGGGTGGAGCAGAGATTGGGACAGCTCAGACGAATGGGGTAATTGGCCGGATACAATTGGAGAGAAAAAGGGGGGGGGGAATTGGAAAAGCTGCATACACATGACTGTCAGTGGCACCTTGCTGAAGATTGCTATTCTTTTGGATGGAATGCCATACATACCTCTGTACATGCACTGTTACAGTATTTTACATAGTGTCCAAAGAAAATGGAGAATGGCCCTAAAGTAGATGGGTTCAAGTATGACTTACATTCCAAGCAGCCAATATTAATGATTGCAAGGGTCAAACCAAAGTCATCAAGGTAGGTCATTGGATGAAAAGTCATACTGTATTCCCAGAACACTTGGTTGTTTTCAACAGCCAAGAACTGATAAAGTAGGAAAATGGAGCCAGGTGCCAAACAGTCCCATCTTGGGTCTGAGATATTGTATTTCAGATCACTGTCCATTAAAACCGGACCTTTCAACCCAAGTGAATTTGCCCATCAACAAATTGATGGAGTTGGAGGTTTGATGGATCATCATTTGAAGGCCTTTCTTTGGTTCCTACTGAAAGTGTGCCTTGCTGTACTGATACGATGCGTTACTCTGCCTCTCCTCATCTCATCTCAGGCTCTGTGTAAAGAATTGCACCGTAAGATTGATGTCGTCGATGAAGAGCGCTATGACATCCAGGTCAAGGTGGCCAAGAATAACAATGAGGTAAGTCGTGAATTCACTTGATTACCAACATCTCATGTCGGCACATTAACCAAATCGAATGAAGTTTAAAGACTAACGCATAGACTTAATTAGCTCAGGTTTGGATAACACTGGTTGTGCTCGGTGCAGTTAGCACTGTTGCCTCACAACAGAAGAATCCTGTGTTCAACCCATGGCGTTTGCATGTTCTCCCCATGTTTACTTGGATTCCCTCCATGTTCTCCAGTTTCCTCCCGCAGTCTAAAGACAGGCATGGTAGGTAAACTGGACAGTCTAAATTGCCCATGGTAATGATGGACTGGTGATCCGTCCAAGTGCCTGCTGAGCCAGACTCCAGCGCCCTGAGAACCTGAACTGGATTAATCAGGTTTGGAGAATTAGTGAATGAATGAATTGACTCTGGTTAATTCCATCTCCTTTTTCACACAGATTGAGAACCTGTCTCAGAAGATCTTTGAGCTGAAGGGCAAGATGAAGCGACCTGCTCTCAAGAGGGTGAAGATCTCGGCGGACGCCATGCTGGGAGCCCTGCTGGGTGCAAGGGTCAAAGAGTCTGTCGACTTCAAGGCCAACCTCAAGACTGTCAAGAAGGAGGAAGAGAAGGTAAAGGCTGAAGTCTTCATCTTGAATCTGTTGCGGAATATTCCACAGTGTATTACAGCTTACGATAAATTCATAGAGTTTTTTTTTTCAAGATTTTTTTTTGTGGTGTTTATACCTTTATTTGATATCAACAGTGGAGGCAGACAGGAAATGGGGGAGAGGGGTGGGGGGGTATGACTTGCAGCAACGGTTACCAGCTGGCTTCGAACCAGCAATGTTGCAACCATGTGGGATAAGATAAGATAAGATAAGATAAGATAAGATAAGATAAGATAAGATAAGATAAGATAAGCTTCATCCCCAAGGTAAATAGTGTGAATGAAAGCCCTTGCTGGTATTTTTGAATCAAGCACAGATTACTTTGATGACGTTGTGCATTTTTTCAAAGAAAGTGACAAAAAGGAATGACCCGATATGCACAATGTCTGGTTATTCTTTTTGTCACTTTTTTTTAAATTTTTTTACACAGAACATTGCTAAAAATAATTTTCTTTTTACAAACAGAAAGAGGAGGTGACCGACTGGCGTAAGAATGTGGAGGCCATGTCTGGCATGGAGGGCAGGAAGAAGCTGTTTAATGCTGGACAGTAGATGTGGTGTACGTGGATACCCTGAATGATTTCATAAATGTCTTCTTTATGAAGGTTTCTTTCTCTATGAACACAGCTGACTGAATTACAACTGAAAAAGCGGATAGGAAATGAGTTTTTAGTGCAGACCGCTGAAGTCCACATTAGCATCTATCGTTGCAGCACATAATACCTCAAATTCAAAGGCATAGTTATACATTTATTTTGCATGTTATGTTTTGTTGAAGAAGGAAGACTGAAGTTCTGACAAACTATATTAATCATCACATAATGTATGGCGGAATCCTTGTTTTTGTTGTGTTTAACACCGAGGGCAGTCTGACAGGATGTGGAAGCGGGGCAGGGTAAGCTAACTGCTAGCCCAGACCAGCAGTTCCGACAGTCATCCTGGCTGGCGTTCGTTCTCCTGGACAGTGATTTTTGTTTAGTGTTAGTTTGGATATATGTGTTCTTGTAGTTTTCGGATGTGTGTTTTTGTCTTTGTGTTGCACTGCTGTGGGCTGGGGGAAACGATGTTTCGGTTCAGTTCATGTGCACAAGTGCATGAAATGAAATGACAAATAAAGTGTTTCTGATTCTGATTAACCAAGAAGGAGTGTATGTGAAAGTCATGAAAATTAATTTCTCTGATCGACATTAAAAGTGATGCAAAACATATCTTTTTTAAAATCTCTTCTTTATTATGTATGTTGATAGTCATTGAAACTAGACTAGAATCACTCATCCTGTACCATACACCATATTAGTGGTTTTCAAACTATGGATTGGGACCCAAAAGTGGGTTGAAGCAGGTGGCCAGGTGGGTTGTGGGATGTCCACAATAATCACATTTTGTTTGGAGACTGAGAAGAAAAGGCATATTTATTGTTTTTGTGAAAAGAGAAATAAAAGAAAACAATTATTTTAATACTTTTGAGTTGATGCAAACAATGCATTGATTTAACTGTGTCCCAAAATATCACTGAAATAAACCTTCAATGTTGGCATGCCTTGTCTGTTTCCTCTGATCATTAGTAAGCCATGACTGAAAACTGAAAAGAAGAACATTGGTTCGATGAACAAAATAGAGAGAGTTGTTAATTATCTCTTGGTTCATCACGTTATGAAAATTTATTGTTTATTTCACTGCATAAAATAGGAAAGTAAAAAATTAAAAATGTAGGGCTATCGGCCAAAACGTATCTCCAAAGGCTGGTCATTACATGTCAAAGATCAGGAACCCTTGAGCAAGGAGAATATGAATATTTTTCATGACTTGTCAGTTGTTGAACGAAAGAAAAAGGATGAAATTATTGAATTCATCCTTCTTCTGTACCCACTTGCTCCACTTCTGGACATCAACTTTGTAGGTATTCAAAAGAAGCAGGGTGACATCCTGAACAGTTTGCTAGTCCATCAGAGGGCTATAACATCCAATCACTCAACACCATTCATAACTATGGGCGGTTTAGAATCTCTCCATTCTGCTAATGATTGTGTGTTTTTGGACTGTGGAAGAAAACCCATGCAAACTCAATGCAGAGGAGCTGAAGCCAAACCCAGGAGCCTGTCCATGTAAAGCAGCAATGCCAAGTTGTTAAATGATGTTTGTAAATCAAGGAAGACATAATAGTTACATTAACAACAGGAATTGTTCTCAAAATAATGGAGGTCATGTGGTCAGGGCTCTTTGACATGTACCTTAAGCATTCAGGGACCAGCTAGTGCACCCAGTAGAGGCCTGCCATTCTGTTACTGGCATTACTAACAGATGCTGGCAGAACAAAAAAGACAATATCCAAGACTGCTGTTATAATGTACAAGATGTGTTTTAAACTTTGTTTCAATGTTAAGGACATGGCAAAATTTTAACATATAGAACCATTCTCATACACAAATGTAAGCTTTTGTGTAAACTTTTAAGTCAGAGCGAAATTGAAAAGCTAATATCGTCTAACATCACTTATTATTTGAATCATCTTGCAGAAATTGGAATGCTATGGTATAAGAAGTGTCCCACACGCTGGTTAAGAAGTTATTTAAATCATAGGTTTCAATATGTGAAAATTGAAAACACTGAATCACATCTAAGAAGAGTAACTTGTGGTGTTCCGCAAGGCTCAGTATTGGGACCTAAGTTCTTTATACTTTATTTAAATGATATTTCTATGGTATCTAATTTGTTGAAATTTGTTACGTTTGCTGATGATACAAATTTATTTTGTTCAGGGGAGGACATGAAAGAATTGTTGAAAACAGTAGAAAGGGAATTGAGAATGCTAAAAAATGGTTTGATATTAATAAGTTATCACTAAATGAAAATAAAACAAAATGTATGGCGTTCAGTGGTTTTAGGGTTAATTGTGAAATAAAACTTAAGTTAAATGGAGCTGAACTTGAAAGAGTATTTGAAACAAAATTCTTGAGCTTGATTATAGATCATAAACTGTTGGAAGCCACATATAGAATATATTAAATGGATATTATCTAAATCTATTGCTTTTCTTTACAAAACAAGGGATCTGCTGAACAGGAAATGTTTGCGTATATTGTATTGTTCATTAATAATGCCATATCTGTCATACTGTGCTGAGGTTTGGGGAAATGTTTAAAAAAAATATAGACCCTATAATTAAACACGAGAAAAGAGCTATTAGAATAATAAATAAAGTTTGTTACCATGAATCTACTAATCCATATGGTCCTGCACCTTAAAATTCTTATTGTGTATCTAAAAACATTGGAAATACTTTTTCGAACTAGAAGTAAAAGCCTTCCTGTTTGTAGACAACATTTTTTTAAATTAAGAGAAGGAAACTATAATTTAAGAGGGTTGTGTATTTTTTGAAACATGTAAAGAGAGAGCCAATGTAAAATTCAGATGTTTTTCAGTTTTGGGAGTCAAACTATGAAATGGTCTTAATGATGAGTTGAAATTGTGTAGCTCGCTGTTGAGCTTCAGAAAATCTTTAAAATGTAAAATAATTAAGGATTACAACTTAGTATAAATTCTTCTTTTTTCTTCCTTTTTTAATTCTGATATTCTAGCTTAATTAAGGACTGTATAGGATAGGCAACAATAAGCCTTGGGCTTCAGCCGATTCCTTTTTCGGTCACTGATTGATTGAGTTTTGTTGTGTGAAATGGACTGATGTAAAAATGTACGATGATTTTTTTTCTGTCTGTCGCATATGCACACAAATGTATGACTGAAATAAATCATTCATTCATTCATTCATCATCCTTTTGTACCATCTCTTTCTACTAGAAAAAGGGTAGAGTTCAGTTTTTCTTTCTCTTTTTAAAAGAGCTCCTCCAGTTCAACTTCCCTCCATCCATTATCCAAGCCACTTATCCTCCTCAGGGTTGTGGGAATGCTGGAGCCTATCCCAGCAGTCATTGGGTAGCAGGCGGGGAGACACCCTGGCCAGGCTGTCGGCTATCCAGGGACTCACACACACACACACACACACACACACACACATTCACACCTAGGGACAATTTAGCACAGCTGATTCACCTGACCTACATGTCTTTGGACTGTGGGAGGAAACCGGAGCACCCGGAGGAAACCCACACAGACACGGGGAGAACATGCAAACTCAACACAGAGGACGACCCGGGACAACCCCTAAGGTTGGACTACCCCGAGGTTTAACCCAGGACCTTCTTGCTGTAAGGCGACCGCGCTAACCACTGGGCCACCGTGCCGCCCCAGTTCAACTTCTCTCACCTTATCATTTTTCTGACACTCTTGATGCTGTCAGAAAAACTCATTTACATACAGCCAATCAGATGAAATCATCAAATTATGTAGCCCTGTCCACCCTTACCAACCCTTGCTTGTACCTGTCACTCAAAGGTCAGCTCATGAATATCAATGAGGACTAGACCACACCCTCAGTTTTAGAGCCAATGGAGTTATCAATATCGATAAAGGTATAAAAAACACAATATTAATAATTTGCAATTAAACATTGTTTCTGAATGTTTTATTTTCCTCAAGGTTTTTAGACATGAAAAGTTAAAAATCTGATTACTAATTTTGTTCTGACTTCAAAACAGTTTGCAATATTGACTCAGCACAGACCCTGCGATGTAGATTTCCGTAACAGGAGAGTCTGGTGGTCTTTTTCGAAAATGGCTTTCAGGAATATGCACATTTTTCAGGATGGGTAGACCAGGTAGGAATCAACCCTCTGACAATGACATTGTTAACCTCCACTGTCACGATCCATGGATAGACAACTTCTGCTTCCCTTTTACACACGGGTAAAAAGACTCATTCATAACCCAATTCAGGGTCATGGGGGGCTGGGGTGTGTAGAGGGAGACACCCTGACAGGTCACCACTCCCTCACAGAGCACGCACACACACACACACACACACACACACACACACACACACACACACACACACACACACACAACTCTTCATTCAGCAACTTCAAAGCTCACTAAAATTCATCTCAACAGACAGAAATATAATTAATAATGGCCCAATGGAAAGCAAAATAGCCCAAAAATAGCGCTGGACTTAGCTCAAGAGCAACTGTTTACACCACTCTACATTTTACCTTTTAGCTGAAATATAAATGGATCCTGAAGAAATCCAATCTTTGGACATCAAAACTGACAGGTCCACCGTTCCTTCAGCTGGCTCCTGCAACAATAACACAGAATCGGCGGTTTAGTGGAGGATAAAAGCACGTAAAATACAGTTTACCCAACTTTTTATTTTCCGAATAGAGTTTATCCCCCCTTTTTTTTTAGGGCTGATGAAAATCTTCATTACACAAATTCATCCTGTGTGTCAAAGTAAGCAGTATCAAGCCAATGCAAGTCACAGAAAACAACGTGTATCAGTGGAAATACACACACTAGTTTCTGAAAACACTGACTGATTTGGTGGTTGGTTGCTTAATGATGATCTCTTAACTAAAGGTCAGAGTTTACCCACCCTTTTTTTTTTATCACTCCATCACAGCACAGAATTAACTCTGGCTGTCCTGGTTTAAAAAAAAAAAAACAACCTTGCAAGTGTCTCGCACCTGTCCCTGTTAGTCTTCTTCTCTAAATAAAGCCTGGCTAACCTTTATAAGGCTTTGTTCCCACGTCTTTGGGGCTTGGGTTGCATTATCACATTAACACACGATTCACAACGCGCCTGTGTGTGTGTGTGTGTGTGTGTGTGTGTGTGTCAGGGGAGGAACAGGATATGGGTAAGTGAAGTGCATGTAGTTATGCATGTGCGTGTATGTGAGAGTGCTGATGGGCACTGTTGGGGCAGGATGAAGGAGGACAGCAGCTCTGAGAGCGACAGATTGTCATAGGACTTTGTGTAATACCATAGTAAACAAATTGCCGTGATCTCTGCACAATTTGTTCTGTACCAATGGGGAAAACGGACAACAAAACAAGTGGCCCATTAAGACTTCCACCCTAAACAAAGCCACGCTTGTGATAGCTGAGCTTCGCAAGTTGGGTGAGCGTCCCACTGCTGCAGGTGTTTCCTGTTTCATTGTATGGAAGACCTGGTTTTTACTCTCAAATCAAACGACACACTTTCCACACGATTCTATAAGTTGCACTTGCATTTTGAGCTACTGAAGATCTGTTTCTACATGCTACTTGTATACTCCGTGCTGATATAGCCAATTGAATCCCTCATAAATTAACTAAGTAATAAATCAAACTAACTCTTTGAGTAAACAAATCAAGTGACATCAAATTAAACTAACAAATTAGATAGAAATGGGAATCGTCTATGCTAATCAAAGTATTTCCTTTCCTGAAAAAAAGCATCACCCATTATATTAGCCATAACAAATGGGTGAGTAATATAATTTTGGGGGGGGGATGCTACACTTTGATTAGCATATTTATACAGTTCCCATGGATGTGTTAATTGTTTTTAATTGTCAACCTACAAACTAAGTCAAAATAGTTTATTTGGTTGTACTATCAGATGCCCATAGACTGATCGCTACAGGCTGATAATGTTGTACTAATGGTCAATATTCGTGGATTGGACTCCGTTGTTGAGGTCAAGTCAAGTCAGATTTAATAGTTTAGCCCTACAGTAAATCAGTGTAGTCCCATAGGGCTTTACAATCCCAGTTACATTCTGTGCAATGTGGATGAGGAAAGACTGCAGAAAAATACACGGTAGAAAGTCAAAGGATGTTGTGTAAGGGCGGCACGGTGGCACAGTGGTTAGCGCTTTCGCCTCACAAATACAAATACAAATATTTTATACAAATAAAATTGACTTGACTTAACTTGACTCACAGCAAGAAGGTCCTGGGTTCGAACCCCGGGGTTGTCCAACCTTGGGGGTCATCCCAGGTCGTCCTCTGCGTGGAGTTTGCATGTTGTCCCTGTATCTGCGGTGGGTTTTCTCAGGGTGCTCAGGTTTCCCCCACCATAAAAAAAGACATGCATGTTAGGGTTTATCCTCCTGTCTGTGTCCCTGACCGAGGCATGGCAAGACGAACTGGAGTTGGTCCCCGAGCGCTGCACGGCGGCTGCCCACTGCTCCTAGCTACACGGCTAGGATGGGTTAAATCCAGAGCATAATTTCCCTATGGGGATCAATAAAGTATCTCAAAATCAAAATAAAATAAAAAGCCAAAGAATATGAAGCGTGATTACAGGCTTTATGTATTTCTACAATTTACTGTTAAGATTTTATTTGGATTCCTCTCTCAGTTGACTCCTTAAAAATCCAAATGAATCTCATTTAAATAGTTTTCCTGAAAGGGTCACCCACAAGTCTATGGCCTGGGCTAGGAGGGGCCACCTCTCTGTCACTTCCTCTAACAGGTGTTTGTCAAAATCACTAAAGAGCATCTACACAAATATCCAAGTCCATAAATGCCGTTTTATCACCCTCTTTGCAGCCTGAATATCACAAGGATGCTATGTACAAACACTAAATGTCACTGTCAGCTAGAGAGTGACTATTTTAGTTAGCTGTTCACGCAGGACACAGAAACTAAGGACATACTTTTTATTGCCACTGTACATACATACAATGAAATTAATTATCTGCATTTAACCCATTCTATTGTATAGGAGCAGTGTGCAGCTGCAGCACCCGGGGACCAACTCCAGTTCTTCTTTCCACTGCCTTGCTCAGGGGCACAGACAGGACTATTAACCCTAACATGCATGTCTTTTTGATGGTGGGGGGAAAACGGAGCACCCGGAGAAAACCCACCGCAGACACGGGGAGAACATGCATACTCCACACAGAAAGGACCTGGGATGGCCTGGGGTTTGAACCCAGGACCTTCTTGCTGTGAGGCAACAGTGCTGACCACTGGGCCACCTGACTGATTTTTCCATATCCTCCTTCAGCCAGCCAACTCCGTCTCACACTTTGGTTTCTTCATCTCTAATAGCACGTCCATTTCATCTTAAGGTGTAGGTTTGCTCATATTGTACAACCATTCTAGGATACAGCAAATTCAGTGTATTGAGTTTTATTCTGTTTATATGCTTTGGATTAGGTGGTCAAACATTTTTCATGTTTGTCCTTGAAGTCTTAGTTATGTTCAGAAACTTGCTTGTCAATGCAAGTCTATTGAGTAAATCTGTTTTCTTCCATAACATGTGTTTGTATGAGATTTCTCATTCTGAGTTGAATGCACGTATGAATTTATGCAAACTGGCCCTGAAGACTTGCTTTAGCTAGTGAGGTTTAACACATCAGGATCAGAATTAGAATTCAAACTCTTCTTTTTGTCGTCTTTACATTTAAACGACAAGATAAACGATGAAAGTCATGGCCCTGGCCGTTTCTCCAGTTATTTCCCTTGTGTTTCCATGTAATTCCCCTTTCCCCTGCTTGTCTCCCTGTATGTGTACCGTATTTCCCAGACTGCAAGTCGCACCGGAGTATAAGTAGCACTCAGCAAAAAAACAAATTGTTGGGAGGGAAAAAACATATACAAGTTGCTTCGGTGTATAAGTAAATTTACTATATGGTAGTACAGTATTTTCAACCGAGTCACAAGATTAAACAGCATCATCTAGTGGCCTAAGCTGAAATGCAGCGTACTCGTCCAACAGAACTACACTGTATATAAGTCACTTTGGAATATACTAAGTCACAGGACCTGCCAGACGAGTAATAAAACAGCAATTCATAGTCTGGGAAATACGGTATGTGGTGTGGGTGTGGCTTCCTTCATTGGCAATCGCCAGCTCCCACCTGATGAAGGCTCAGTCGCCTCACCTGCACACCGGCCTTCCATCAACTCAACAGTGTATCTCCTCCGGTTCTCCATCCACTTGTCACCAGATGGTTGTTTCAACTACAGTGGTCATCTCTCTCTCGGCCGCTCTGCAATAGCATATTCAGAGTCATTCCTCATGTTGTTTGCATTACCTGTATTTACCTTGTGCTTCCAAGGATCACCACCCTCCGGTCCGCATGTCTACCCCTCTGCCTGCCTGCTCACTTCCTAAATCCCCGAGCCTATCCTCTGCCAGCTACGCTCACTGCCTCGTCCGTCTGTTACAGTGTCAGTTAGCAGACGCTTTTATCCAAAGCAACGTACATCTGACATACAACACAAGCAAGGATCTAGTCAGGACACAACAACGCAAGTAAGTGCCAAAAAAAAAAAAAAAGGTTCAAGTCCGATAGGACAGAGCTGTCAACAGGCAGTGCAAATAAAAGGCAATGCACAGGGCGCATAGAAGCATCGTTTCTTTATTTTTATTAATACCATCAGGTGTGGAGGTGTTCGTGAAAGTGCTAGGTCAAACCCAGCTGTCCTGCTCAGCTCAGCTTTGCTAACCAACATCCTGCTCAGCTAGCCGCCATCGCCTCGCTACCCTCTGCCTCGCCTGCCTTCCTTATTCCCCTTTATTCCTACAATAAACCTCTTTTTATATTACTTAAGTCCATTGTCTGTGTTTGGGTCTGCCTCTACTGATCGTAACAGAAAAAGATTTCTAAAATATATAAGTTATATATAAGTTATATATATATATATATATATATATAAATGTATTATGGTATTATGTGTTAAAAAGAAAAGCTGCTGGTGACAAACACCAAACAGACATGTATTTGCCACAACTGTTGTGTACATAAATGACTTTCCTCTCATCTTCCCAACTGCACACATGGGTTAAAACAGAAGTGGGCCATAAATCACTTTGTGTAATAAACTTTAATGTGTCAATGAAAGCTTTGAACGGGTGAAATACTTTGACTGCCGATGCTGAAACTGGCCATTAATCTTCCCCTTACAACTTAATTAAACAGGTGTTTAGGACGGCGGCATCTTGGCTCTATCTGTAATAACTCTGCAGCACATTATATTTACATTGCTTCCATGACTATGCTACTCCTTTCACATTTCAAAGGGCAAATTGATGAGAAAACCATGGCAGATATGAGTATTGCCACTTCTCATTTTACAGATTTATTGAAAAATACATTTCAATTTACTGTGAACCTGTGTGTGTGTGTGTGTGTGTGTGTGTGTGTGTGTGTGTGTGTGTGTGTGTGTATCGAATAGGCCTAATATTTTGGGTTCTTTTCCTGCACGGTAATACAACTTTAGACCAGTACCGATGGTACTGACTCTAATCTAGAATGTTCCACTCATCTGTCTGTATCACTAATAGTATAAAAACGTATGCAGAAGAAATCCAGGATCTCCTCCTCTGGAAAACTGAGATTAAATGTGGCTAACCTACAACTGTCCTGGCTAACTGAACGCCTTCATTTGTTTATATTGGCAGTGGTAAAAATGACTGCCCCATTAGTTATATTCATGATTTATTGCTATTATGTGGGATATTTAATTAATACTTACAGGCAGGTTATTTTTTTAAGTGTTGCATATTATTTGTCTTTTCGATGCAAAGATAGAGACGACACTACTGTCAGGTGAAATAAACATCAGCGATGTTTTGCTACAAGCAGAAACTGCAGGAGCTACTGAAGGTGCTGCAAGTTACTCCTCTTGGTGGTATTCCTTGACGGCATTCGCATTGCGCTGAAACCTTCTGCAGGTATTTCAGGGTCACAAGCATTTCACCCCTTAGCCTGTATGCTCCGCCTGAGTGGGTCAGCAAAGACCAAATCAGCCTTCACCTGCAGAACGGTTCCATCTTCTATCTTGAGCTGGTTTCAGCTGACATGGCTATCTCCCCAATGGCTTGCTTCAGTTTTTTTGAGTTCCACACCCATCGTCTGTAAATAGAGCACTGATGTTGCTAGGGAACCACGGCTGCCGACTTCGATGGGAAATAAGGTTGCATACCATACAAGAGCCTCATCGATCAAATCCTGGTACTTTTTTCTGCTGGTTAGAGATGGCTCGCCTGTTCTCCCAGGGCACTGGGATTTCAGCTACCAAGATAGTTTTGTGCTCCTGGATAGAAGTACCATGTCTGGTCGAAGTGAGATTGCTGCCACCTCTTCCGGAAAGCCAAGTATTTTCTTCAGAATGGGTTTTGATTTAAAATGAAAAAAAAAAGGAATCTTCTTCAAACTGGAATGTCCCTTTCTTCGGGAAAACCCTCTTAAGGTTTTTCAACACTGTTAAGTGCATAACAAAACACTACACTTTCACACCAAAATGGATCCTCCTAGAAAATCACAATTAACCAATCTCAATGTCACTTAAATTCAACCAATATAATTAGTGGTCCAACCCCCCACCCCACCCTCCCCCCCACACACACACCTGGATACTGCCCCCTAAAGCTGGCAAAGCCAAAATGATGTTAAGCCAAAATATAAAGTTGCAGGCCTGCTTCGGTGCTTGTGATCGTTGTGGCCCAAAACTTAATGGCTCCTTCGCGAGCAAAAGAACAAGTGTGGTACCTGAGACGATGTCCCCGGTTTGTCTTTCTTCAACCGTCCCGGTTGCAGGTTTAGCAGCAGGTCGGCATCTCGCACAATCACCGTCTGATGTCTGTCCTCTCTCCCGCGTCGCCACGAACACGCTGAGTGAAGCCCTGGTTGCTCCACACTTCGTCCCAGGTTCTCTGCTCTGCCCCCTGGTGGTGGGAAGCAGCATCTCACCCCTCCAACAGTTCAACGGCGCCAGTTAAACTTAAGCTAGCAAATGTCCGTTCACGACTCTATGCTACACGTCGAGCGCTTAGCATTAGCATTAGCGCACAACTAAACGCTCTTTGAATTTCGGGTAGAAATCCCTCACGTTCCGACAATATATAATATTTATACTCTCACCCCGACTGTTGCGTAAACAATCCTAAGATATAAATTACATAATGGGTTGGGCACTCTAAACTTAACGTACAACACAGAAGGTATCTGTATCGCGCTCACTCGCCGCTCTCTTCCGGTTCCGTCGTCCGCCGGTCCGTCCCCTCTCTCGTCCGTGCGGAAACACCTCCCCGACCGGTACTCCTGCAGCGTGTCATTAACCCCCGTAAATGCTGGTTTAGACAGTTTCCAGGAAAACGTTATACTCTTTAATAAACCAAAACACATCACACTTTTTAAAATGATTTTAACCTTCTTAAACCCTTTTAAACTAAACCTTATTTAAATGTTTTAACACTATCTATACTATAGCATCACCCGATATAACCACATGTTTTAACTGGGTTACAATAGTGTATATATATATATATAGTTTAATAGTAAAAATGCATCAAGACAAATGTCTTAATCTTGTTGCAAATTAGAAAAGGGTTAGAGATAAAAGGTGCACGATAACGTTATGTAGCCTAAATGAATTGGAAATTCATTTTCTTAATTTCTACAATACTGATAGCAGAACCGTTAACGTCAGAGCTTATCAATACTGCAGTCTTTAATAATTTAGCACCGGTGCCCGTTTAATACCGGGTGTCGGTACCCATCCCTAATCACAAGTGGTCACTGGAGAGGTCGCGGAGACGCATTCTAATGGCAGGTGTGAACTGACGTACTTGGTGCGGTCCACTTGTGATCGGATCATCAGACTCATTCTAATGCCAGGTGTGAACTGACGTACTTGGTGCGGTCCACTTGTGATCGGCTCATCAGGCTCATCTAATGCCAGGTGTGAACTGACGTACTTGGAGCGGTCCACTTGTGATCGGATCATCAGACTCATTCTAATGCCAGGTGTGAACTGACGTACTCGGTGCGGTCCACTTGTGATCAGATCATCAGACTCATTCTAATGGCAGGTATGAACTGACGTACTTGGTGCGGTCCACTTGTGATCGGCTCATCAGGCTCATTCTAATGCCAGGTGTGAACTGACGTGCTTGGACCGGTCCACTTGCGATCGGATCATCAGGCTCATTCTAATGGCAGGTGTGAACTGACGTACTTGGTGCGGTCCACTTGTGATCGGATCATCAGACTCATTCTAATGGCAGGTGTGAACTGACGTACTCGGAGCGGTCCACTTGTGATCGGATCATCAGGCTCATTCTAATGCCTGGTGTGAACTGACGCACTTGGACCGGTCCACTTGTGATCGGATCATCAGACTCGTTCTAATGCCAGGTGTGAACTGACGTACTTGGACCGGTCCGCTTGTGATCGGCTCGTCAGACTCATTCTAATGGCAGGTGTGAACTGACGTACTCGGAGCGGTCCACTTGTGATCGGATCATCAGACTCATTCTAATCCCAGGTGTGAAATGACGTACTTGGAGCGGTCCACTTGTGATCGGATCATCAGACTCATTCTAATGGCAGGTGTGAACTGACGTACTCGGTGCGGTCCACTTGTGATCGGATCATCAGACTCATTCTAATGGCAGGTTCTCATCAGGCCATTCTAATGCCGACTAAGTATAGCTGCTCTCTAGCAGGTGTGTCTTCTTTATGGTCCCAAAATCCAAAAGCTCTTCCTATGAGCTGTATTTTACCTCTCTCAATATTTTGAGCTGTGTTTTATACTCTGTTGGACGAGGCCTCGGGTCAGTTTATATTTCAGAATGCATATCGTTACGTCCTGCTCAAAACTCAGTTTGTAATTCATTCAATTTTTCCTCCATCCATCCATTATCTGAACCGCTTATCCTGCTACCAGGGTGGCGGGGATGGGAGCTGGAGCCTATCCCAGCAGGCACTGCGGGGAGACACCCTGGACATTTAATTTCAGACACGCAGGGTTGCACTTTTTCTCCCAAGACACCATCTAAACTTTATGATACTTATTTGGCTCTTTCCTCGTCAGGCTCCTCTCCGTGACCTCCCAGATGCTCCAGCAGGAGGAAAGGGACAGAGAGAGAGAGAGAGAGAGAGAGAGAGACAGAGAGAGAGAGAGAGAGAGAGAGAGAGAGAGAGAGAGAGAGAGAGAGAGAGAGAGAGAGAGAGACAGAGAGAGAGAGAGAGAGAGAGAGAGACAGAGAGAGAGAGAGAGAGACAGAGAGAGAGAGAGAGACAGAGAGAGAGAGAGAGAGAGACAGAGAGGACAGAGAGACAGAGAGACAGAGAGAGAGAGAGAGAGAGAGAGAGAGAGACAGAGAGAGACAGAGAGAGACAGAGAGAGAGAGAGAGAGAGAGAGAGAGAGAGAGAGAGAGAGAGAGAGAGATTTTTGATTTTTAAAAAGTAACTTTTATT
>NC_079216.1:8993443-9062456 GCF_029633865.1 Lampris incognitus | reverse complement strand
GTTATCGGACGTCTTGACGCACGGCTCAATAATCCAGGTAAGAGGATCAAAGGAGGTCGAGTCGGTTCATCTGGATACAATGTTTACCGACGTTTATTATTAATTATCCAGATGAGCTGATTCGACGTTCCTTATCGGTGCTGCACTTTTTAGACGGTCCCCTGCATGCTGGTCCCGCAGCCTGGGCTGCACGGAGGACGGACGAGGCTCGTCTGGTGAGAGCTGGGGTTTGTCGCTGGTCCTCCGCCTTGCTACGGTAAGAGAGAGAGGCGTCGCTTGAGTTATCGATCCGTGGAGTCGGAATCGGTGACTATCTGTGTGCGCGGATTAGGAGTCCGAGAGCGGGATTTATCAGCCGGACTCCTAGACCCCGGAGTACGGATTCACCCATGGGTCTGTCAGCAGTGGTAGCGGTGACCCCGGGGGGGGGGGGGGCGCTGTAATTACTCAAATAAAGCCACGCTTTTTCACTCTTGAGGGCCCCGTTGAGAGCTAAAAGCTACCAAATACTGCCCCCTGGTGGCTACTGGGGGAATCGGAGGATAATTTATAGAAAATAACAACAACAAAAACAAAATCCAAAAATCAAGGAAACAGGGGGGGGGGTTCCTCCGTCGCTCCTCCCTACGGGTGGCATGCAGCTTTGTAACCCGTTGTATTTCTCAGCTTTGCTAAATAATGAACGCTAGCTTAAAACCTGCAGTGAACTCTGCCCATTGTAAGCAATGAACCTAGTGTGACGATGAAATTTGAACAGAATCAGATATTATCCAGCCTTATTGCACTTATAGATATTACATAACATTACATTACATTAATACATTATATAGAAATAGGCTACAGAGGAACTTATTTCGCTGAAAAGTGAGATCGGAGACAGGCTTTCTGCTTGGGCGCCTACATTATAGGAGGTAGGCCATGTAACGGCAGTCTATGGGCATCCATCTTTCCTGTTCAATGTTAAATTGTCTGTGGATCAAGACGTGAGCCAACCTGGACATTTCAAATGCAGACTCAGAGTCAGTTTTATTGGCCGAGTGAGATAACAGACAAGCAATTTGACTTGGTGTGTCACCCTCAGTTACACATGAAATATGCACATGTCATTGGCGGTCACTCGCGGTTGACCATCCTCCCTCTGGGTCCTCAGGTGGGTGTGGAGGCTGATCTCGGAGCTGCATAATGGGAGGACGCCTGCGCGTGACAGCTTTTTACATGGAGAGGCTGACGCGCCTGCAGCCACCTTGGCAAGGGGTCCTTGGCAAGTCCAATGACATGGAGAACAAAGACGACTGGGGACCACCCTCTGCTGAAGCCTTCATCCACCTTCACTGCTGTTGTGACCTGGAGACATCTTCCACCAGCTCCACCGTTGAGGTCTTTGTTGGATCGCGGAGCTTCCCCCTTGACCTATCCACCTTGGGTGATCCTACCAGCAGCCAAGCTCCAGTCGGCATAGCTCTTGGACTCACTGGTACGTGCAAGCTTCTCCACCACGGCGAGGTGGCGATTCAGGGGAAGATGTACTCATGGACACATTCAGAGAAGTGCAAAACGAGAAAGAGCCAAGTATAAGGTCAGTTATCAGCAAATTTGATAAGTAGTAAAAGTAAAATCACGAGTGCAGATCCAAGTCTATACGAACAATATGAGAGGTGTAACAGACTAGGATGTGATAAGACCAGTTACTGTGAGGAATGAAACATGTCCTGTTGCATAGAAGTAAATAACAGGTTTCACACATCCCGTCACCTAAATTATTACACAAGTCCGTTGTTGCTCTTGATAGGTGCAGCGGTGCAAGTAGATGTAGACAAAAATAGGAGAGAGCACTAAATCTACTTCTACTACTACTTCCGGCTGTTCCCGTTAGGGGGCGCCACAGCGGATCATCCGTTTCCATCTCTTCCTGTCTTCTGCATCTTCCTCTGTCACACCAGCCACCTGAATGTCCTCCCTCACCACATCCATAAACCTCCTCTTTGGCCTTCCTCGTCTCCTCTTCCCTGGCAGCTCCATATTCAGCATCCTTCTCCCAGTATACCCAGCATCTCTCCTCCACACATGTCCAAGCCATCTCAATCCTGCCTCTCTTGCTTTGTCTCCAAACCGTCCAACCTGAGCGGTCCCTCTAATGTACTCGTCCCTAACCCTGTCCTTCTTCGTCGCTCCCAATGAAACTCTTCTCATCAGGAGAGAGTGGTAAATAATATCAAATAATATCATTTTGAAACAAAAGTCCACTCTCGTTTACACAGAGCTAAACATTTTCTCATTGCAACTATGACTCACACCTATAATCATTCTCTTATTGTCATTTCCTAAAACAACAACAACAACAACAACGTGAAGGATAACACAGGCGCTGAGAGAACTGAGCCTGGCCCTCTTCTCCACCACCCGGTCAGATTGACAGCACGCACGGGAAGATCACAGCGGTCCGGAGGAAGCGTGAGAAGCTGACCGAGGCAGGCGAAGATGCCGCGCTGAGCATCCCGCTGGCCTCCGGACACAGCGTGACCTTTGACCTCAGGGCCGACCTGGAGACCGTTAAGCAGGAGCAGGAGGAGAAGGTAAAGTCTTGTGGAAACAGCGGCGCCAGATTGTGTTCGAACTGAATTTCTTACTGATGTATTTTGCCCCCCCCCCTCCCTCCTCCCTCCTCCCCCAGCAGACAGAGAAAGAGGAGGTGGCTGACCGGTGTAAGGACGCGGAGGCCACGTCGGGCACGGAGGACGGGAAGAAGCTGTTTGATGCCTCCGGAGACTGAAAAAGTAAAGCTATATTTCACTCTAAGCTATTTAACTCCCACACACTAACTCTGCATTGTGTGTTCAGTAAGTAAGCGTTGTATTAACTGGTGAATTTCTTTATTTTATTTTATTTATTTATTTCTGATTTTTCCCTTTTTTCTCCCGATTTAGTGGCCAATTGATCCCTATTTTAATTCAAACACCCACCCTCGTATTGCATGCGTTCGCCAACTGCATCTCTCCGGCCGGCAGTCTCGAAGGAAAGCGCCTCCCCACTTTCGTGACAAGGCGACTCCAAGCCGAACCACTGTTTTTCCGACACACACAGAGACGCATTCATATGACGAACACAAGCCGATTCCGCCCCCCTCCCGAAGACAGCGTTGCCAATGATTGCTGCTTCATCGAGTCCGGCCATAGTCGGATCTGACGAGACCGGGGCGCGAACCCCAGTCCCCAGTGGGCAACTGCATCGACACCAAGCCGATGCTTAGACCGCTACGCCACCGCGGACTAACTGGTGAATTTCTGATAGTATCACAACAAATATTGCTGCCATGACCAGGTCTTTGTGTTTGGCATGTGCACCGTATGTCAACGGCAGACTGAATGCACCATATGTTTGTTTTTTATGAAATAAGCATTGCGGAAATTTTTTTTTTTAAGGATTGTGTGGTGAAGGAAAACCGGCTCGGCCATTTTCTTCACAGATATTGTTTTCCCCTTTTGACGCACACTGCTGTGCGTAAGCGGTGTGTGTAGCAGGGCCCTGGTTCCATGCACACTTCTCCCTTCTGGCCTTGTGATGGCAGCACATACCTTCACACTAAACTAGTTCACACGGCATCTCCGTGTCAACAACATCTCCCCTGGCCTCTTAATTGGCGTACACAGTCACGCTTAATTGACATCCTAATCAGCTAAAATGCAATTAAGAGATGTAACCGCAAGCGTTGTAGCGGTGGGATGGCAATACGGTCCTGACGAATGACGTCTTCATTAGCACGTAGTATGCAAATAAGGCACGTCAAATTGTGTATTTCACCAATAGCATGGCTAAATTCCAGGGTTGTTTTCACTCAGTGAGTACAATATGCAAATGACATATAGTTTCATACGTGCACACACACACACACACACACACACACACACACACACACACACACACACACACACACACAGACTAAGACGGCATCACAGGTGGTCACACATCGAGACACTTTCACACGTCCGGCGTCAGGAAGTGGACGCCGCGGCATAAGAATGGTGAGGACAGGGGGTCTATTTTGGTGAGCCACTCACATGAGGGGCAGAATCCATATATCTACCCTCTTTCCGCCCCTCCCCATCTCAGAAGGAGAAGAAGCAGCATACTATTTGTCACCTATAAGGTAAGATTTTTTTTTTTTTGCTTTGTGGTCATTTTGTGAAGGGGAAGCGATCTGAGAAAAAGGAGGAGGTTTCACTTTCCAGATTCTGTGGTAAAAACCCATCGGTCAATACCACCTCTTGTGTCGGCGAAGGTTTTAACACAACTCGCGGTCTGCCTAGCAACCGGCAATTCTCCTCAAGCCGTGAATCAAGAATGAGAAACGTCTGATTTTATTCTCTCGTTAGATAAAGATGCGTTTTGTGTCTCATCCTGGGCCGCAGGTCTTGTCTCAAGTAAAGGGGGGGGGATTTGTTGGTTTTTTCTTCTGTTTCAAAAGCTGATCTTGTGCAGACATCCATTCAAACACTATAAATAACACCAGGCATTCTGCACCGGACCTATAGCTTATACTCTGCACGGCTCCTCTGCAGAAATCAGAGGGATGACATGTTCATCGCTTCTGTTTCCAACGACGGCTTGTAGTAAAAGTAAAGACCCGGCACCGTGCTGAACCATCCCCGGCTGGTTATTTACGGGCCCCGGCCTCCGTGGATGGTTAGAAACTACAATTCCTACCGTCTGTAGACGCTGTAGTTCACGTCACATGTCCGGAAAGTACTTAAAACCATGTATGACTTTGGTTTAGACGGGGTTGTTTGTCCCGTCACAAGTTTGACCTTAAGGTGAAGTCCTGCGTTGCGTCCCCTGCCGTGGTTTCATAAGTGGGCGTGCTCCCATATCCGGACAGAAAACCAGCCTCACGTTAAACCTTTGAACCGTTTTCCCCTTCATGGACCAAGAAGGATCCTCCGTGCAAAGATTCTGATGAGGTGGGGTCACTTAGAAATATCAAATCAAACACATAACAACAAAATGATGTGTTGCCACATTTGACATTGAATTTGAGTCGTTATAAGTAGCCGCGTAAAGAAAATATCGATACACTAGAGTAACGCGATACTATGTTTGGGATACTGTATCGATTCTCAGAAATGCTGTATCGATTTTTTAATCAATATGCAAAAGATTCGTAGCAGTGGTTCATCTTGTGTTGTGTATAACCTCCCGACCGCTAGATGGCAGTGCTGTCATCCATCTTCGGCCATTTGGCTCCCACTCCGCCGTAGCGAGGTGCAACAGAGTCTCACACGTTTTCGTTAAATACATACGAATTTAATCAACTCGGTTGCGAGGTGAGCTGAGACGGGAAGTAGCTTTTGTTGACCGGAAGTAGTTTTTTTTTGGACAGGCAGTCGCTGTTTTTTGTTTGTTACAGGCAGTAGCTTTAAACGTAAAGAACGCAGGCCTATGACGTCACAATACATCGCCTCGCTCACAGTCTCGCAGTGTGTCGCGATACGTTGAATCGTCGTAACCTGTATCATGATACGTATCGTACCGCCATATTATTGCCAGTACACAGCCCTGGTTATAACCAGTCTATGGCCTCTGTAAGAGCCATTAAACGGTGAGACACGTGTCCTAGAAATGGTAAAACAATAGAGTTGTATTTTCCAGTAGAATATCCTGTATTATTTTTATTTTTTTCCCCAGAGTTGAGAGGAGGGAGACACGCAGATCTGCAGCCATGTCTGAGGCGTAAGTACCTACACCCTACAGCGACTCTCGCGTCTCATAAAAACTGTCAGATGGAAATCAAAATGCCCAGAATAAAACTGCAATATTCATGCGTGTACCGTGATTATAACGAAATGCACCTTTTCCCCTGTCCATCACTTCTGTTGGCGCCCTTGACTGGATAGGCCCGTGGTGAGTGGATTTTCAGCCTAACATTCAGTACTTTAAATAATGCCTCAGATGACTGAAAGTGGCGGCCCAATACAGCAAATGAAGTTGAATTGTGATGATTAGGGCATTCTGTCGTCTGGATCCAAGACGACAGAATCTGCTAGAGGAAGCGATTGATATAATAATAAAAATGAAAAAAAAACAGAATATTTTGAAATAGAGTGTAATATGAAAGTCATAAATTAATCTGAATAATACGAGGAAAATCAATTCAAATTTACTCAAGTGGTCAGCGCCCTGTTCCCGGTCAACGTGTGGTTTATTGAATCAGATCATTGTGCAAAATCACCGAGATAAAGTAGTTTCCTCGGAAGGGTCTCATACTACAGTATATATCTAAACCCTACTACTACTTTCTACTTTACTTTGCTACAAGACACGCGCTCACACTGTAGCGCCCCCCCCCCCCACAGGTCCCATATGGCACTTCAGATACTTGCACTGGTCTTCATTAGGAAGAGGTGCGATGAAGTTGGGTAGTCAGTTTTGTTGGCTCACGGTGACCTAGCTTGGCATGTAAAAAGAAAAGAAAGAACGAAACAACAGCGTACCCAACAAATATTGAAAGTTACCATGGAAACACCTCTCTGACCATGTGTATTATGGGCTTCTTCTCTAGAAACCGAAGCCAAAAATCTCTGCATCTCGCAGACTCTTCCTGAAGGTATTTCTGTGTGTGTCTCTTTGGACTTGATTGCACATGTGTGACAAAAACCGATGAGGGGTTTTCTACAATGCTAGGAGTAACAGCAATTTGGTATAGAAATATTAAGCTAATAACTCACTTGCATGAGTGTAGAACATTAAAAAGGGATTTCAATTATACTTAGAGAAACCACTATTTTGTCTGTAACATCTTTCCTTTGGACTTAGTTTGGTAATCTTACACTTGATCAGAAAAATGTTGTGTGCCGTACAACGTTACACTGTCTGAGACGGGGTTGTGTGTAATTTGCTGTATCTCAGACCAAACTGCTGAAGAAGGCCATGTCTATGCTGGAGACTGATAAAGAAGAGAGGAAAGTGGAGAGAGAGAGAACGCTGGCTGAAAGAGTCCCGCCTCTCCAAATGTCCGGCTTGTCTCTGCAGGATCTACAGGTACACACTGCCCCTCCTCGGGAGGTAGAGCGGGCCGTCTGGTAACTGGAGGGTTGCCCGACCGAGCCTCAGCTCCTCCTGGCAAAAACGTCGAGGTGTCCCTGAGCCAGACACCTATCCCTTAACTGCTCCCGATGAGCTGGTTCTGAGTTTGCATGGTTGACATTTGCTGTACGTGGGTGCATGTGAGGCATTAACTGTAAAGCGCTTTGGGAAAAAAATGCTGTATAAATGCCGTCCATTTACTGTTAACGTTCAGCTTACAGTTTTGACTGTTTTCACCAAGTTTGGAGACAAAGGGAGTTTTACTCGGTGGGATTCGACACAAGGAGGTCACAGGTTGTTGAGGCACGTGGGCTCAGGCCGTCGGTTAGAATCCACTTCGGGATCCTCTCTCTGCACCCCTTCATTCCTGTTACACTTCAAAGCGATAAAACCAAAGGACATTAACGCAATGGGTTAATGCAGAGAAACCCACGGGAAAACCTATGAATGTCTAATATTGGGTATATGCATGCTGACTACGTTTAGTCTTTTGTTGCACAGATTAAACTCATAGCCTCCTCACATTAAACGCACCTTTCGACAAAATCCCATGTCGTTTCGAATATTTGACCTTTGGACTCTCTGACAACCATGTGGGCCTATGTTTGGACTAATTCACTAATTCTGGTTTAAGAATGAGAAACAAGTTGATCGGAAAGTGTCTGAACGAGAAGAAAACTCACAGCTCCCTTATCATGGTGTGCCATTGAGCAAGGCATTTAAGCCAAACTTTCTAGTGGAGTTGCTCTTAGGACTCCTTCAGAAAGTCATCGTAGTACTGAGCTGTGTGAGGGTGAAGCAGGAAGATGAACAGTCATTTATCCCTTGACAAATGAAGGTTTTACTTTTTTTTTTTTTTTTGCTTTTGGGGATTTTCTCCTCTTTTTCCATCACATCTTGGCACATCCAAGTCCCTCTTCTCCTAAGTTTCCACCATTGCATGACCCCAATGTGGACGTCCACATGTCTCCTCCGACACATGTGGAGTTGCCGCCCAATTCTTTTCACCTGTGGCAGATTTTTCTGCCGGAATATAATAATATATAATGATATTTCTCCGTAAATCTACCCAACAGCTGTGCAGACACCCCCACCACCTTTGGGAATCAAATAATTGAATTGGAGAGACACGCCACCGCATACTGGCTAGCAACCCTGGAGCGCTACCAAATGTAGTTCAAACCCAGTTCAACCCCCGTGACACCGGGGTTTGAACTGGGAACCTCAGCCAACGCTGGGAAGTTTACTGAAAACTTAGAAAGGCTATTTTGCTTCACATCAAATTAACTGAACATTTCCAGCCAAGCTCAGACCTCTTTATCCGCTATTACAACACAAAGATCATTATTTCCACTCTCCACGTTTATGAGGGATATGCATTTATAGCCTATAGGCTTTACATATCTCTCAGCGGTCGGTACATGTTGCCAGGGTTTGACACTGGTCCAGAGACATAATGGCTATATTAAGAGTTTGGCATTGCATATTACTATGAACTACCTTTTACATACAGTACAAAAGTATAGTCAAGGACACATTATACACTGAATACAGTCCATGATGCCAGTGTGTTTATTAGTGATACATACACACTGATCAGCCAAAACCACTGACAGGTAAGTGAATAACATTGCTTATCTTATTACAATGGCCCCTGTCATATACTATTAGATAGGTGAACCGTTTTTGAGGTTGATATGTTGGAAGCAGAAAAAAATAGGCAAGCATAAGGATCTGAGCGACTTTGACAAAAGCCAAATTGTGATGGCTAGACGACTTAACGGCAGGTCTTGTGGGGTATTGCCGGTATGCAGTGGTCAGTAACTACCAAAAGTGGTCCAAGGAATGACAACCCATGAACTGGTGACAGGGTCATGGGCGCCCAAGGCACATTGATGTGCATAGGGAGTGAAGGCTAGCCCATCTGGTCCGATCCCCCAGAAGAGCTACTGTAGCTCAAATTGCTGAAAAAGTTAATTCTGTGTATGATAGACAGGTGCCAGAACACAGTGCATCACAGCTTGCGGTGTATAGGGCTGTGTAGTTGCAGACCAGTCAGAGTGCCCATGATGACCATTGTGTGCACGTGAGCATCAGTACTGGACTATGGAGCAATGGAAGAAGGTGGCCTGGTCTGAGGAATCATGTTTTCTTTTAAAACCATGCGGATGGCCGGATGCATGTGCATCATTTTCCTGGGGAAGAGATGGCACCAGGATGCACTATGGAAAGAAAGCAAACCAGTGGAGGCAGTGTGATTCTCTGGGCAATGTTCTGCTGGGAAACCTTGGGTCCTGGCATTCATGTGGATGTTACTTTAACACATACCACCTACCTACACATTGTTGCAGATCAAGTCCACCCCTTCATGGCAATGGTATTCCCTGATGGCAGTGGCTTCTTTCAACAGGATAATGCATCCTGCCATACTGGACATTTTTTTTCAGAAATGGTTTGAGGAACATGAGAAAGAGTTCAAGGTGTTGCCTTGGCCTCCAAATTCCCCAGATCTCATTCCATTCGAGCATCTGTGGGATGTGCTAGAAAGACAAGTCCAATCCATGGAATCCCCCACCTCGCAATTTAGAGGATTTAAAGGATCTGCTGCTAAAGTCTTGGTGCCAGATACCAGAGGACACCTTCAGAGGTCTTGTGGAGTCCATGCCTCAATGGGTCAGAGCTATTTTGGCGGCACGAGCGGGACCTACACAATATTAGGCAGGTGGTTTTAATGGTTTGGCTGATTGATTAATAGCTACACATGGCCTGCAATAACAAACCCTGTAGGTTGTCATGATGTTTCTGAGCCAGTGTCAACCACACAGAGGCATGAACATGATGAAGACATGAATGAGCCGGACACTGATACTCTCAATGGGTTTCTCCGCAGAATATCTGCAAAGAGCTACACCAGAAAATTGACTGTGTTGATGAGGAGCGGTACGACATTGCCCTGAAAGTGTCCAAAAACGAGCGGGAGGTAAGTAACATATTAGTTAAGCTCCTCTGTCACAATCGAGCAATCTAGACAAAACTTGGGGTACGTGCAAAAATAATATTTAAATTCCTTAGCGAAATCAAACTTTTATAACCGATTGTCCGAGCGTGGCCTTCTCATTTGGTTTTGTTTCTGGCACCAGATTCAGGACCTTTCTCAGAAGATCTTTGAGCTGAAGGGCAAGATGAAGAGACCAAACCTGAGAAGGGTGAGGGTGTCGGCGGATGCCATGCTGGGCGCTCTGCTGGGCTCCAAGGTCAAAGAGTCTGTGGATTTCAAGGCCAACCTCAAGACGGTGAAGAAAGAGGAGGAGAAGGTAAGGGTCATCGGCTTCGCGGTACATTCATCACAAGTTGTGGATTAACGTTAAAGTCTTGTAGACAGCTCTGTCAGACTCCTTCCTGGTTATTGCATCTTTATAATGACACCCAAAAAAAGCCCCTGTGTATCCACAGTGCTAAATAAAGAGCTGATTGACAGTTCCTATGTGTTGTTGCCCCACAGAAAGAGGAAGTGACTGACTGGCGTAAGAACGTGGACGCCATGTCCGGTATGGAGGGCAGGAAGAAGCTGTTTGATGCCGGACAGTAGATCCCTGAGGAATGTCTCTGTGCAGATGTTCCCTGCTCGAGTTTGGTCGGAACAGTTCAGGGATATGACTGTTGGTCACTTGTTTCTGTTTGATGACAGTCGAGACATAAAACAGTTTCACAGGTCTCTTTGTGTCATCTTTCAGCAGTTGTGTAAATGGCAGCGGAAAACCTATCAACCTCGGGACACTGTAATACACTTTTATGCAATGTGTTGCACAAAAATGTAATTTTGAGGCATTTAAGTAATCATTCACTTGGATGTGACGTTTGTAGTTTTTAGCACACACATTGGTTCAGTGACACCGCAACTCCATAACCTCTCGAGGCATGGCCAGATTAGGTTGCTTGGCGGCTCCAGGCAAAAATGTTGTGTCGGCCCCTGACAACTCAACCGATTGTCCACTCTCTGTATATTGTGATTCAGGATTCAGTGATTTATTGCCATATCAACTTTACGGTTGATTTGGAATTTGTTTCAGTGTGCTCAATAGTAAACATACAAGCACTCATACTAGCGCCTCCTCTGGCCGATCGGGGTGCCTGTTCGAGGTGAGGGGGAAAACTGGGGGGGAATGGAGTGATCCTCTCACGCGCTACGTCCCCCTGGCGAAACTCCTCACTGTCAGGTGAAAGGAAGCGGCTGGTGACTCCACATGTATGGGAGGAGGCGTGTGGTAGTCTGCAGCCCTCCCCGGATCGGCAGAGGGGGTGGAGCAGCAACCGGGACGGCCCGGAAGAGTGGGGCCAAGTGCAATTGGGGTTTTTTTTCCCCAGAAATGGAGGGGAGTTCACAGCCAATTATTTTTGAAGCGGTGTGCATGACTCTGTCCAACAGTTTGGGGGTTTTTTTTCTCGTGGGCTGTAGAATTGCCATCCCGTCCTGTTATTGAGAAAGTGAGCAGACGTTTTATTACAGCTCTGTAGAAGTGTAACATCGCAACCCTTGACGCTCCAAATTTCTTAAGCTGCCTTATGAATTATTGAAGAATTATTGAATCTTATGCACGCACAAACAGTGGCTATAGCCCACTCTTCTTCAATTCGTTTTGATATTGTGTTTACATGGGGCCTATTCCCAAACCAATCTATATTTAATGAAATTACCACAAAGCAATTGTGGCGCGGTGAACCTTAGGCCCTCAGGGCCCCCTGGGGGGGTCCGGGGCCCCAGGACAGCCACCCACTCCGCCTGGTCAGTAATCCAGCCTTGTGTCAAGGTCATCTGTGGCAGCACTGCTCAGTTTTGAATAGGCTCACTTGATTTTTAGATTAAGTTTTAACAAAAAGCATGTGAGCAATAATTGAGCTTAACGGTCCGCTGAACGTTTCACTTCTTTTCATTGCAGACCACCAAGTTGTTTTCCTAAATCTGTTTCATTTGCAAACCGCTGAAGAACATTTTGCCCATCCACGCCGGTTACAAAAGCTGCCTTCCTGTCCCGGCCCATCTGTATTTAGATTAAGACATAAAACGCAGAGCAGGGAGGATAGCTGCCATGTGCACGTTGCATTTGTCCTGCAGAGATAATTTAGCCTGTTTGCTGTCAGCGTCCGGTAGCCATGCAGTCCAGAGATGGCTGGTGCTGGAGGCCCACTGCTCAGTGGGGCGTGTCAGGAATGAGGGCGTCTGGAAAGGGACCGTGGTACCAAAGCGAAATATCACACAAGCAAAGTTTGCTTGTTTCGGAACTATTCTGTTGCCTACCAACACGGAGATCGCCGGTTCGAATCCTGCGTTACCTCCGGCTTGGTAGGGCGTCCCTACCGACACAGTTGGCCGTGTCTGCGAGTGGGAAGCCGGATGTGGGTATGTGTCCTGGTCGCCGCACTAGCGCCTCCTCTGGTCGGTCGGGGAACCTGTTCGGGGGGGGGGGGAACTGGGGGGAATAGCGTGATCCTCCCACGCGCTACGTCCCCCGGGTGAAACTTGTCAGGTGAAAAGAAGCGGCTGGCGACTCCACGTGTATGGGAGGAGGCACGTGGTGGTCTGTCTGCAGCCCTCCCCCGGATCAGCAGAGGGGGCGGAGCAGCGACCGGGACAACTCGGAAGAGTGGGGTAATTGGCCAAGTACAATTGGGGAGAAAAGGGGGGAAATTAAAAAATAAAGGCTCTTCATAGCACTTGGACTGGCTGACCAGTCACCTGGAGTTTTTAGGTGTATGTAAGTCGGAGTTTTTAGGTGTATGTAAGTCGGAGTTTTTAGGTGTATGTAAGTCGGAGTTTTTAGGTGTATGTAAGTCGGAGTGTTTGGGTGTATGCATCCAGTGTGTATGTGCATGTGGACTGTTGCGTGTGGTTGAGAGACAGAGAGAGAGAGAGAGAGAGAGAGAGAATTACGATCCAACATGAAATGTGCTGCACCAGAAGCTCACCTGTGCAGGAAGGAGTGTGTGACGTCATTGCCATGCCATCATCACGCAGCGCCACTCCCGAACAGGCGAGCCCCCCCCCCCCCTCTCATGGCGTTGCTGGCTTGTGTTAAGGTGTCATTTGGACTGGATCTGGTTGTGGTATGTCAGCCTTGGCCACAGTCAGTCAAAGTCTCGCACACATTAAGCAAGAAGTCAAGTCAGTTTTATTTGTGCGGCTCCATGTCGCAAATTACACATTGTGCCTCAGTGGGCTTTACAGCAACACAACATCCTGTCCCTAGACCCCCTAACAACTCCCTAAAAAAAACCCTCTTTAACAGGGAGAAACCTCAGGGAGAGCAACAGAGGAGGGGCCTCTCTCCCAAGACACACAGCCTGCAGGGTATGCTGTGTGTACACAACGAAACACTATTTACAGAACACAACGCTTGAAAGAGGATAACCAAATTATAATGGACTTCTAAGACATATATAATGAATGTGACGAGGAGGAGGCCAAGCAGAAGAAGTAGGCCATAAAAGTTTATCATCTTTTCTTTCTTTATATATATATATATATATATGACAAGCTCTTCATATTTGTTTAAAATCTGCAATTTGGGTGAGTATGTATATCAAGGTCTCAGCTGGGGGACGCTCAGGCCAAAAATCGCCTCAAAACTGGCCTTAGTCGTGACGTAACGGTCCTTTCCTCCCAGACGAACGGCGGAGCGTTCCAGTGTTACGTAATCAGCCCAACGTTTGGCAGCATTGTAGTGTAAGAGCACAAGTCCATCAACTTTACTAACAAGGTATTTGCTCATTAAAATTCCACGCAGCGCTCTTCTCATTAAGTGAAGAGGCGACGGTAAAAAGAAGAGGGGGGGGGGGGACAAAAAACGAAACCATCGCAGCTTTTTACAGACCAGCTACGCGGTGACGTCACCCCCGCGTCCCCCAGTTGAAGCGCGAGGCGTGTACCGCTCCTAATATAGCCACAACGGGTGCCCCCCCCCTCAGCCGCCCCGCCCCATGTGAAAGGTTCGCAGTTCTGATTGGTCGGCGCCAGCGTCAATCGTCGCTCCTTTATGGCGTCGCCTGTGGACGAGCCATCCATCCTTACGGCTGTCAACGTTAGCCGCCGAATAATTCCGGCCGGGTCGGACTCGAAAACAAGGTAAGATAATAATTAATTTATTATTCTTTTTTTAGAGCCGCGTGTCACGAGCGAGTCAGACGCGCTTGGCCCCGCGCATGTGTGCGCGTGTGTCCATGACTACGTGCGCGTTGCACTATGCGATAATGACCGTGACGTTCCAGCGCATCACCGCATTGTAACGTTACCGTTACAATGTGCTCATTAGGGGAACATGTCGATACAGTGTATCTAAACCAGTGGGCGTGTTAACGTCACGATGTGTTTATCCTGCCGTGTGTTCAGGAAAGTAACAAACTCATAGACGTCTCCCCCCTCTCCCCCCCCCCCTTTAACATTGATGAAATACACAGCACAGCTACCGTTTGTCAGCTTCTTGTTGGAGACTTCAAGGTCTGCCTTATTTACCACAGTCCGGCCTTCCAGCCTGCCACTTAAACTGCTTAACGTTTAGAGGCGACCCCCTAACCTTTGCAGGCTCTGCGGTCGACTGAGACCGGCTTCCCCCGAACACGAGTAAGTTGCATTAGCGCGCCGGCTTTTAAACGTGCAAATACATTGCCAGCTTGTCGAGATATTGGAATTGATTTTGAAATAATTGATATTTTGGTTCAGCCCATGTGACATAAGGGGTCGTGTTATCACATTAAACGTGCTCCAGGCTGATTTCTTGTCACTGAATGTGTGCAGGCCCTTCGGATGTCCAAACACAAACTGTTTCTGCTGAGGCATGGGGAGGGGGCGTGGAACAAGGAGAACCGTTTCTGCAGCTGGGTGGACCAGAAGCTGAGCGAGGCTGGCGTGGCGGAGGCCCAGGAGTGCGGCCGGCTCCTCAAGGAGCAGGGCTACAAGTTTGACCAGGTGTTCACCTCCATACTCAGCCGCTCCGTCCATACTGCCTGGCTGGTGCTGGAGGCCATGGGCCAGGAGTGGGTTCCTGTGATCAAGTCCTGGAGGCTGAATGAGCGCCACTACGGGGCCCTGATTGGGTTGAACCGGGCCGAGATGGCTCTCAACCACGGGGAGGAGCAGGTGAAACTGTGGAGGCGGAGCTACGACATCACGCCGCCCGTAATCGACGAATCCCACCCTTACTTCCTGGAGATCTACAACGACCGCAGGTACAACACCTGTGACGTGCCGAAGGAGAGCCTCCCCAAGGCAGAGAGCCTGAAGGAGGTGCTGGACCGGCTCCTGCCTTACTGGGATAGCACAGTGGTACCAGAGATAAAGAGAGGTCGAACTGTTCTCATCGCCGCCCATGGCAACAGTTGCCGTGCCCTGCTGAAGCATCTGGAAGGTATTTGGCTGAACTGCACCAGCCCTGTGTCTGTCTACGGGTTTGTTCTCTCGGCTATTATGTGTGGTTTTAACACTGAGCAGGCTGGATTCTTCCACCTTCACTGGCATTTGAATTCACAACCACCCCATAGATGTTATTAGAGAATTCAGAGACTTCTTTTTTTAGTCACAAGTGCCATGTAGTCGGGAAGGACGTATTTCACTTCCAGAAATGGAAGGTTGAACTTGTTTAAAAAGGGCACTGAGTTTATGTTACATCTGGCTGCGGCCATGAAATCCTCTTTGACCTTTGAGTGTGCTCTGGGGGTTTGGAGGACGCCATGTATGATTGGCCACTCTGAAACTTTATATAGACGGTTGCATAATATGATGCAGTGCAGGAGATACTGTGCAGGGATTGGCAATGTGGTATTCATTGTCATTACAACTTTTGCACACATAAAAGAATAAGGATTAATCAACCACTAATGAAGTGCAAGACTTGCTGTCTTAGTTCTGATTCTCAGTTCTGTACATATTAGTTTTAATGTGTTTATGTTCACCAGTGAACGAGATTCTCGACATCACAACACTGTAAATACTGTGTGATAATACTGTGTGGTGCTGTATGGCACTGTGCAGCAGTATTGTACAGTACTGTATTGTGTTGTGTAGTAATACTTTGTTATAGTACTGCATACGACTGTATGTACTGTATAGCAGTACTGTATAATAATGCACTTGTTCTTTCAAATACATTTTAGGGGCGTCTGGGTGGCGTGGCGGTCTATTCCGTTGCCTACCAACACAGGGATCACTGGTTTGAATCCCCGTGTTACATGTGTCCCTACAGACACAATTGGCCGTGTCTGCGGGTGGGAAGCCGGATGTGGGTATGTGCCCTGGTCGCTGCATTAGCGCCTCCTCTGGTCGGTTGGGGTGCTTGTTCGGGGGAACCGGGGGGGAATAGCGTGATCCTCCCATATGCTACGTCCCCCTGGCGAAACTCCACACTGTCAGGTGAAAAGAAGCGGCTGGCGACTCCGCATGTATGGGAGGAGGCATGTGGTAGTCTGCGGCCCTCCCCGGATCAGCAGAGGGGGTGGAGCAGCGATCGGGACGGCTCGGAAGAGTGGGGTAATTGGCCGGATACAACTGGGGAGAAAAGGGGGGAGGGGGGAATCCAAAAAAAAAAGAAAGAAATGAGTTTGTATTGTTAGCTTGTTATGTTATTGAGTGCCTCTTATGGCATAAATCACTTTATCGTCCCCAGCCCCCTTGATGTTCCTACACACAGATAGCACTCTGGTCGATAGATCCTTACAGGATAAAAGACTGCGTTTCACTCCTTGTCTCTTTCATGTGAGCACCACACCCTGTCCCATTCCTCGTATGTGGGCGTCACGGTGGCGCAGTGGTTAGCGCTGTCGCCTCACAGCAAGAAGGTCCTGGGTTCGAACCCCGGGGTCGTCCAACCTTGGGGGGTCATCTCAGGTCGCCCTCTGTGTGGAGTTTGCACGTTCTCCCCGTGTCCGCGTGGGTTTTCTCCGGGCGCTCCGGTTCCCCCCGCCACCGGCAAGACGTGCATGTTAAGGTCAATACTCCTGTCTGTGTCCCTGACTGAGGCATGGCAAGAAGAACTGGAGTTGGTCCCCGGGCGCTGCACGGCGGCTGCCCACTGCTCCTAGCTGCACAGCTTGGATGGGTTAAATGCAGAGCAGAATTTCCCCACGGGGATCAATAAAACATCCCTCTCAACATCTCACTCTTATCCCAACAGGTATATCAGACGAGGACATCGTCAACGTGACTTTGCCCACTGGAATTCCAGTTTTGCTGGAGCTGGATGACAACCTTCGGCCCGTGAAGCCTCGGAAGCTCCTGGGAGACCAGACGAAGATCCAGGCAGCCATCAAGAAGGTGGAGGACCAGGGAAAAGCCAACTCGTCCGCCTGAACACCATCACTAAGACGTCAGTAACGCCCCCCCCCCCTGGTTTCATGGACACTTACTAGCTGCAGAGAAAAGCTTTTCGAGACACTACCAAAAAAAAAAAGAAAAAAAGAAAAAAGAAAGGATTAATTGATGACAACTACAACAGATTGTTCTGCTGAGGTTTACAGGAAATCTGGAAGTCGCACATTGAATGGACTGTTTTGTGTCTGTTTTATTGGACTGGGCTGGTTTTTGCAGGTAGACCAGGAGGTCCTAGAGGGAACTGAAAGAGTCGGGAGACTGGTTTTTAAACGCCCTGCTTTACACCTGGCATTAAAATGCGTCATGCCTGATCAGAAAGCAGCCAGGTTTTGCTTTCTCGCATACAAATCCAGGTGTAGATGCATCCGAGAGATATATCGTTAAACTACTGGGGGGCCTGTTTGTCCACAGACCCATATTTGATAACGGGAGTAAATGCAATGACGATAAATTATTTAGTGTAAGGTCTGGAGAATATGTTGTATAAAAATGTCTCGTGTAAATTTGTCTAAGCACTGTGATGAAGCGTGTTGTGTGTAAGCACTGAGGTCTGATCTAGAAGCCGGGGTGCCCCAGGTGAGACCCGTATGAGTAACCGACCTATCGCCATGTGGTAGAGTTACCGTGAGGTGAGCACATCCAGCACCATTTACTTTGTTTTCTGCTACTGAGGGAGGTCTACAGATGGGCTCTCTGTTACACCGATGCACTCTGGGAACGCATTCAGTATTGATTGGCTTGGACTTGAACTTGGCTTGAGCGTCCAACAGCTTCTGTGGCCATTTCGTTCAAGAGTAAAGCACTTCATCAACAAAACGCCATATTACCTCATGCAAACCGATAGCCAGGCTCTTCATTCCAAGTCTGAGTCACAGAATTATCTAATTACCGTGCATATTCACCGGCAGCCGAGGCCCCTTCCTCGGTGGGCTTCCCAGAAATGCGGGTGTACGGAGATAACGCGCTGCTGACTGAATGATAGTTACTGAAGAAATAAACTACAGGTTCTTCTCAGACACCTTTAGTTTAGCTGTTTGTAGAGTATGTGTGCGGTTTACGGCCACGATTACCGGTTGAACGGCAAACATAAACTTGATGGCACTTTTAAGGGGCAGTACTGATGTGATGACTAATGAACAATCAGGAACGACTTTAGATGAACCAAGACTGTTTTGATGGTTGTCTTCGCTGTCCACGGACTACCTGAGGTGGCTTCGTCGTCGCCTGTGCACGGGTCAAAGTGGTCGAAGCCTCCCCACCTTGTGTCTTAATGTCCACTTGTTGTGATTTCTCATTGTTTGGTGTTGGCTGCTGTGTCATGGTCCCGTGTCTGTTAGGTGATCGTCTCTGCACCAGTTATTTCACAAACCGGGCTTTTATGTTACAAAGAGAACACAGATCACTTGCTGATGTGATTCAGTGGAGAAACGGTGGAAAAGGAAATGCTCATACTCTGTTGTCGTCCTACCTGTCACCCCACAGAACCCGATCAACACTGTTTTGTTGTGACTCTTGACACCACTGGAACGTCTGCATGATGAAATAAAGGGATTTTTCTCCCCAACTTGTGATGAGATTATTTAATATTCTGCAGTGTTTACTCCCCCCCCCCCCTCCCCTTTTCTCCCCAATTGTACCCGTCCAATTACCCCACTCTTTAGAGCTGTCCCGGGCGCTGCTCCACCCCCTCTGCCGATCCGGGATCCTGCAGACTACCACATGCCTCCTCCGATACATGTGGAGTCGCCAGGCGCCTCTTTTCACCTGACAGTGAGGAGTTTCACCAGGGGGACGTAGCGCGTGGGAGGATCACGCTAACCCCCCCGAGCAGGCGCCCTGACCGACCAGAGGAGGCGCTAGTGCAGCGACCAGGATACATACCCACATCCGGCTTCCCACCCGCAGACACGGCCAGTTGTGTCTGTGGGGGTGCCCGACCGAGCCGGAGGTAACACGGGGATTCGAACCAGCGATCCCCGTGTCGAAAGGCACCGGACTAGACCGCCACCCCACACGGACGCCCCCTGCTGTGTTTACTTGTTTATCTGTCATGATGACAAGTCTCTATATCTGAGACGTATCAATAAGAGACAAAGGGTTTGTAGGGTGAAATGTAGAAAAGCCAAAGGAATGTTGTTTGGGAACTTCGAGTCTCCGATTTGGAAACTTGATGACTGAAGCAAAGCGGAGGCAATAAACAATGAGCTCGCTTGGTCGGACCCACGGGAGTGGCCTTTTATTCCTGCTATTTCTGTGATGTGCCCAAATATTTGGGACTGTGGGACGAAACCGCTTACGGGGTAGAATACGGCCGATTACATAACGGAAAGTGGTTTTGCTGGAAGACTGGGCTCATTTTTCCTCCTGTCTCAGTAACGACTTTGTGTATCCTGATGGGTCACCACAATCTGCCGTCTCACTTCATGCAACAATATCCAGGCCCTACGTTTACTCAAAACGTCGACTCGGTGTATCTTCTTGTTTTTGTAGGGTCGCAGAGGACCAGAATTCGTTTGGACAGTCTTACTTCTCTGCAGACAGCAAACCACTCAGGGACTGTAATAAAGTGTGTCAACGCAGACACTGGGCTGCTGCGCGGTCAAGATAGCAGTAATAATATACAGTTATGATAATAGTGTGCAGTTCTGTTGGGACCCTTGGTTGGCTCGTTGCCAGAGATCACTGACGTCTGCAAGTAAATAAATAGATAAACCGCAGTGAATGAAGCCTCAGAGAACATCTTGAGCAACCGGCCAAGGGTGTTCACAAGCTTTGCAAAAATCATTCAGATCGTCATTTTGAAAGAACACCCGCCACCGAAACGTTTGCCAAACTGCTTTCTGAGGCTTTTCACAGAGAAGAAGTGAAGCATCGTTTTGGCTACACTGGGCTACTGTGCAAATCAGCCAGTAAAACTTGGCTTTATTGTACAGAACGACAGCCAGCAACACTGAGGTTACGTCACAATGACGTTTGACGAAGGCACACAATAAAGATTCCATCCATCCATCATCCATCCATCCATCACCTCTACCTGCACCAAGATACCACCCTCTACATGTGTACACAGTCGCTTGGGGTACAATAAACCTGAACTTGAACGGAAGTTCGCTGACGCACATCTGAAGCGCTTGAGTCCAGAGACGCTCGGCAGACTCGGGCGCAAACGTGACAAGTGAGCGGCGATGCCGGAGAATCCCACCAACACCCCGGACAGCGTGGAGCACCGCTGCGCTGCCTCCGCACAGTGGGGCGGGGCTACGCGGTAACCCTAGGTTTGAGACGCTCCCGCGGGATTTTTAACCTAACCTTAACCTAACTTTAACCTCAACCTTAGTCCAACCGTAACCTCAGCCCTAACCTGACCCCAACACTTGCCGTTGCGCATATGCGAGAGCGTGAGTCTCACAAATCCGGGGTTACCATCTAGACACGAGCCGCACAGTGGGGCAGGAGGGGCTGATGGAGGGGCTGATGGAGGGCATATAAACCCTCCTCTCTCTTCTCTCCGCTGACTTCCAACGAGAAGCAGCTCACTGTCTACCTTTCCTACAGGACTGGTGAGTTCATCACTTTTCAGCATGGCGTTATTCGGACAATGAATGCATTGTTAATGGATTATTTACATGACACACGTGACTGTTTTCATGATCAGCTTTATATGAATGACACTATTTAATATGCAAGTGCTCCTGCAGTGCATCCTTCTTCTTTTTTCTTTCTTGTTGTTAATCTTGACAATGATCAGAAGTTGGATTTGATGTTAAAGCTCGAGATACTCTCCTGCCAAACACTACCGACCTACCCTCAGTGCATCTGCATGTGTTGCATTTGAGATTTCCTCATGCAAAGCCGCAGGCAGAACAAGACTTTAAAAGTCCAAATGATGTGATTTTGTGATCTTTTATGGGCAACATACAGTATGCATCAACGATCATTATGTGTTAAATATTAGTTTTACTGTTACTGGAGACAAGGGAAAGTACTGCAGACTAAGTTGAGGCAATCCTGCAGCATGTTGAGAGTGCCACTTTATTATTGTTATAATAATACTAATAATTATCATAATAATAATATTATTTTCATTTGGTACAAGGGGACAAGGGCTGAAGTCCACGTTTCATCACTTATAATGTGATAGGAAGTCTGTGGTTTTAAACTGACATAATATGGGACTTTTATTTGTTTCAATGGTTTTGTCTCAGCTCTTGAATAGGAAATTGCAAAAGTATTGCCAAATAGTGTTTAATGGATTTTACACACTTTAGGGGAAGCTTACCACAATCTTCTTGCTATGAATGACCTCTGAAAATGTAATAGTGAAAAGGCTGAGACCAGAACTGGGCCGAGGTATTACATTTGTTCCGTCTAGTTTGAATCCATTGCATCCAAAACCAAATCTAGTTGCATCAGTATTACATGATGGACACCAGAAAGATGAGACCTGCTGGTTTTAACAGGAGATCGGATAAACTGAAACCCATGGATTTGGCCGATTTAGGTTTATGCAAATGCACATAGCTGGCACAAATGACGAGTCCCATCAAAACCTCAAATTCCTTTGTTTTTCCTTTCCTTAAAGGCTTCATGTTCTCGTCTGCTCTACCCAGGGCAGGGACAACACTATAACTTGCCTTTGCTCTCCGTTTGTCATACATTAAACAGGCGTCTGCCTGCAGAAATGTTGTGTGCCGGGGTGGACGTGCCAAGTGAGACTCCTATTCCTTAGATGGTATTGAAGATGCAGGCCACAGCCCCACTGAGAACTGGTGTGACAATGAACAAACTGCCTCCCCCACAGTGATGGAGTATAAGTGTTGGCTCCTCTGCTCCTCTCGGTTACCGTGATTAGAATAGTGCTGAATTATATTTCGATTCAGTGTCGACGTACCTGTGTGCAATAGTCAGACTGCAAAAAGATGCAATGTGAGACATTTTGGGCCCACCAGTCACGTTACGCTAAACCTTTTTTACTACTTGATAGAAAATGAAAACCAAGCATTTTTCATGAGTAATCTTGAAGAAAACAGTCTAATCCATTTGATGAGTAGTGTAATTTACTCTGATTTAATGACGTTTTGTTTACTGGTCTTGAACACTTGCTCTGTGTGCACAGTGAACGATCCATTCATGATCATTCCCAGTCATATGAAGCCTCCTGTAATCTCCAGAATCTTTTTTTTGACTCCATTCTTCTTTCACCCATTCACAGATGAGCCCCCTTTTTAAGGGTTACCAAAGTGCATCATACATATTTTGTTGATCGTGGACTAGCATGGACTGATATTAGTTGAATACAATGGTGTCATGTTGAGTCTACCAGAGTAGTGAACAACTGCCTTATTTCACCAACAGAATGATAAATTCTTTGGAAATGGAGACATTGAAGATAAAAGCTGCATATATCAGGTGAAATCATATAACTTGTTTTTCTTTAATGTCACAATGCATTTCTTAAAAAAAAAACCCAAAATACAGCAATGTCAGTTTTTTCCGTATATCGTTCAGCCCTAGATCAGACTTATTGAGAGTCAGTGGACTTGAGGCTGGTCTTTGCCAAGCTGGTGGTGTTGATCAGTGACATGGCCGGTGTACTGTTTCAAACAGGTGTAAACGTGATTTCTAATCGATTTTACTGTAGAACTTCAATATAGGCCAATACCCATCGTGTATACCCCAAGGCTGTATATGAACAAGCATTGTGAGCAGAGGTTGAACCAAGTCATTGTTTTCCAAGTCACAAGTAAGTCTCAAGTCTTGGCACTCAAGTCCCAAGTCAAGATCGACAAGTCCCAAATCAAGACCGGCAAGTCCCGAGTCAAGACCAACGATCCCAAGTCAAGACCGACGAGCCCCAAGTCAAGACCGACAAGTCCCAAGTCAAGACCGACAAGTCCCGAGTCAAGACTGACAATCCCAAGTCAAGACCGATAAATCTCAAGCCAAGACCGACAAGTCCTAAGTCAAGACTGAAAAGTCCCAAGTCAAGACCAACAAGTCCTAAACTTTCTTTGAGTTCCAAGTCCTAAACATGCTCTCTTCTTCAAATTTAATGCTTTTTCAAAGTTTTAACAATAGGGTAAGAGTTTATATATTGAATTTATGCAGATATTTAATGCTTTTTAAAATCAGTAATTATTAAAGATTGATTCAAAGTGGATCTTTAATTATGGAAATTAAGATTTGTCAGTTTTTAAAAGCATTTTGTCTTTGGGTTTGGAGAAGGTATCAAGTCTTTCAAGTCAGAAGACTCAAGTCCGAGTCATGTCATGAATCATTGGTGTTAAAGTCAACGTTGAGCTGCAGATCTGTCAGTTTTGTCAAGTCAAGTGTAAAGTTGTCAAATTTGTGGCTTGAGTTTGACTCGAGTCCAAGTCACGTGACTCGAGTGCACACCTCTGCTTACAAGTATAAAGCAGAATAGCGTACAGGTCCTGTCTAATGCAGGGAAGCTGATGAGATTAGTGTGCATGGGGGAGACGACAGCTGCTTTATGACGAGAGTTAGATAAGAGAAACAGGCTGTCTTGGTATGACATTAATTACATCTTTAAACTGTTTTTTCTTGGGGGGGGGGGCTCAAGTTTACCGAAACAGAAACCGATACAGGTTTTTACCTCCTCCCTTAATGTTTTAGTCCATCTTGAGCACAATTAGGTCTCTGTAACCATTAAGTGGGAGGGAGGACGCTGGCTTTGTGGTTGCACAGGTGCGACACAGTAAATGGGGGAGGAAATGGTTTTCCGCATGAGAAAATCACAGGAGGGATGGAGGTCAGTGTTAGTGGCTCCGGCTCCGCTATTAATGGAGTCATTCATCAGTAATCAGTACGCCATCGGTCTACTTAGAGGTATGAAGAAATAGCACGCCTCATATCATTCATGACGAAGTGATTTCAATTGCGTGGTTTCAGTGATCCACATCTGCTCTCCCCACTTCACACGAGTTCAAGTGCACATCAGAGCCTGTTTTTCCCCCCACATTGAAACTACTGTATGTTTGTCCGTATAGACTTTGGTGTCATGCCAGCAACCTGCAACCGTTCTTCCATTATTGACTGCTATGGCGAACAGGCGTGCAGAACATCTTGCCCTCTGCTCAGATCTGACTTCCAGATGCGTGACGGAAAATTGATTCAATGCATCCACAATGGAAATGAGTTATTCTTAGAGGGCCACTTTTGGACAAGCAGTAGGTATTTCCTAGAGTAAACCAAGCTTTCTGTCCATGGGCAGATGCACTGCCAAAGCTGAGGGGAACGACAACTAACATTTGCCTGTGTGCTTCCTTAAAAGGAGGCCTCGTACACACCATCGTCTCAGTTGCCGGGATGCATAACACGGCGGGTGGGGTGGGGGGGGCTACATCGCATTGCTGCATCCATTTACTCCCGAGTCCCCCCTTGAAACGGAAACCCATTTGTTTGACTCTGACTCCATCCCATGTGACAAGACATTTTCTCCAAGGTTTGTTTATCTGTTTTAATTTTGTCCAGGTAGAAAGGACACACTCAGTCTTGGACTCATCAACCCCGCAAGACAAAATCCAGAAGGGAAAAAATGGATTCTGTACAGATTCCCTGGTTGGTCCCTTGTGGCTGTTTACATTTTGCTGTGTAGTATGTTTAATCAACGACTGGTCCCCAACCTGTAGCTTTTAGTTTAGTGAAATCTGTGAGGTACTGGCTGTGGAGAGGAGGGGGTGATGCTCCCCGATAAGGCGCTGATGGAGACAGATGTGGTTCTCAGTAAGCAGTGTTTGAATGTTTGTAAAAATGATTTCAAATATATGATTGCTTCTGCATGTATGGATCTCTAATGGGGTTCACTTGAGGGATGTCCATCAAGATATGCTTTTGAATCTGATGATGATGGTGGTGGCGGTGATGTGCTCTACACAAACCAAACCCATTGCCATTTTAAGACATAGTTATCGTCACAGAAAACAGCAACATCCTCCTGCTGAAAATGGTACACAGACCGGACCGTCCTGCAGAGGAGAGTCACTGTTGTGCTGCGGCTTGTAAAGTCGGTGGAGTTTTGCATCCTGGTGGAGGAGTTTTTACATACATGACCATGTTTGGTCATGTGCAGCAAGTCGCTGCGTCTTCTTGATTGATCGCAAACGCATTTCTGACAAGTGTTTATCTATAAGTGCGTTCAGAGGTTTCTCTTTATCGTTTAATGAGTCGTGGTGCCCGATTTTGGGGAAATTATAGTTGCGCTGCGTGAGCAGCCCCATGACTCACATTTAGCATGACAGCATCGTAGAATGAGTTGAAATTCCTGATTAATATCTGTAGTGACAAGAAGTAGTAAAGACTGCCAAACCCAAAGTCAGAAGCCCGTGTAATACATTATATAAATTATATAATGTGCTGCATAATAGCATGACTACTTCATATATTCATAGTTACATATCTTTTTATTTTTTTATTATGATTATTATTATCATGATTAACCAAAGTCCTTGTATGTGTGAACGTACTAGGCGAATAATGATTCTGATTCCGGTATCACACAAATAACACAGTAAATATGACGTCTGTGGTCCCAGACTGATCCTGTAAGATGGGGATGTAGTACCATGTATAAAATAGAGTCCGAAAGAAAAGATGAAGCCAGCAGGTTTATAGCATGTCATCTGAGGCCGGTTAATAATTCAATATTACCCTCATCCTCTTTTTATGGTATTGGAATTAATTGAAGTTTCTCACAAAGTGTGATCTAAAATAGGTGATGGATTATTATTCGAAAACTAGACTTGATTTGATATTATTGATTGATATATGATCGATTATTGATATTATCAGATTTGATCTGATATTATATTTTATGTTACCAAACAGTTTAATGTGATGAACCTCAGATGGATCGTTAAACGTGGTATATTTGCATATATGAGCAGATATCATGATATATATTGATACTGTGTGAAATAAGCTTTGATTGACGGCGTGTCTCATATAGCGTAGCATAACATAACAATCAGATGGCTGATTCAACTTTGTAAGTGATATTACACGGCTCAGGACACGCTGAGGACAGGACTGCAGCTCGGGCAACATTTATTAACGAAATGGTCCAAACCTACTGTCTTTATTATACGATCCCTTCGCAGTGGCTAGAAACAGCGGTTCAAACACTTCTCCTGGTTCAACCTACACACCGCACAACGGCCCGAGACTTCCTCTACCTACTCACACACACACACACACACACACACACACACAAAATACAGTTTTGAGCATCATTGATATTCAAGCCACACAGGTCATGATTATGAAGGACTCACAATTTTCACAAAATACTATAAGAGTACACATAAGCCCATTTCCCTTTAACTCAGTGAGCTCACATTAACTCTGCTATACCAGTATGTATATACTTTAATAAATACCACCATTATAACACTGTATTAGATCACCTCCTACAGTACAACCTGACCTAATAGTATGTATGGCAGCATTACCTAATGCATCATAATAATGTATTAACAATATGACGTGGCATAACTCCATGTCATGTCATATGACCAGTTACCAGTGTGCTGCATAGTTTTACTCTTATTCAAAACTGGGAACCTGTTATACTGCTAATATAACCACTGCATGCCATTGGCCTTAAATGTATTGGCTCTAGTCAGGTAAGTATTTGACTTGTTAAACTTCCTAAAATTAACTTGAATCCATCATCGTATTAATGCAGTGACTCGCTAACGTGCTCGGGTAGACTATCGCGATGACGCAATCACTCGCCTGAATGTGCTAGGATCGCCAGGATGCATTATTACATGGAGACTACATGAAATATTTCAGCGAGCTAACCAAACATTAACTTGGCTTTCATTTTGAAACAGGATATATATGAAAAGACCGTGGACATGCATATTACTACAGTACAACATTTACCATTAACTGAGATCTCAGAAATGATCAGGAGATTTGGTTCCGTCATTATACACATGTGCTGCCCACGTTACTGCAGAGACTACGGCAGTTTAACTTCAAATATACGCTTAATACGTGCATACAACTTATGTGACTAACACGTTATCCGTTTTACAGCTTCATAATTCACATTCAATACATCTGGTATGTTTGTGCACACCACTAACCTGTAATACGGGAGAAAGAGTTGACAGAGAAAGGTAAGCTGCTTTTCAGACGTTGCTCTCAACAGAACGACGAATCCTAGCGGATCGCCGAGCAACAACCGTTCACTCCAATGCTGCGTACGTTCCAAAGTCAGGGCCCCCTCCTGGCTGGGAGGGACAGTGAATCAATATTAATATAACCAACTTATCATTATTCTCCCATGAATGGAATTTAATAAAACGCATACAAAATGTGACCACATATTGTGTGCGTCACATCTATAAGTCACACATCAGCATCGTGTCGTCTGTAAGTCACACATCAGCATCATCAGCATCGTGTCGTCTGTACATTACACATCAGCATCATCAGCATCGTGTCGTCTGTACATTACACATCAGCATCATCAGCCTCGTGTCGTCTGTACATTACACATCAGCATCATCAGCATCGTGTCGTCTGTACATTACACATCAGCATCATCAGCATCGTGTCCTATGTACATTACACATCAGCATCATCAGCATCGTGTCCTATGTACATTACACATCAGCGTCATCAGCATCGTGTCGTATGTAAGTCACACATCAGCATCATCAGCATCGTGTCGTATGCAAGTCACACATCAGCATCATGTCGTCTGTACATTACACATCAGCATCGTGTCGTATGTAAGTCACACATCAGCATCATGTCGTCTGTACATTACACATCAGCATCGTGTCGTATGTAAGTCACACATCAGCATCGTGTCGTCTGTACATTACACATCAGCATCATGTCATATGTAAGTCCCACATCAGCATCATGTCGTATGTAAGTCCCACATCAGCATCGTGTTGTATGTAAGTCCCACATCAGCATCGTGTTGTATGTAAGTCACACATCAGCATCATCAGCATCGTGTCGTCTGTACATTACACATCAGCATCATCAGCATCGTGTCGTCTGTACATTACACATCAGCATCATCAGCATCATGTCGTCTGTACATTACACATCAGCATCATCAGCATCGTGTCGTCTGTACATTACACATCAGCGTCATCAGCATCGTGTCGTATGTAAGTCACACATCAGCATCATCAGCATCGTGTCGTATGCAAGTCACACATCAGCATCATGTCGTCTGTACATTACACATCAGCATCGTGTCGTATGTAAGTCACACATCAGCATCGTGTTGTCTGTAAGTCACACATCAGCATCATCAGCATCGTGTCGTCTGTAAGTCACACATCAGCATCATCAGCATCGTGTCGTCTGTACATTACACATCAGCATCGTGTCGTCTGTACATTACACATCAGCATCATCAGCATCGTGTCGTATGTAAGTCACACATCAGCATCATCAGCATCGTGTCGTATGTAAGTCACACATCAGCATCATCAGCATCGTGTTGTCTGTAAGTCACACATCAGCATCATCAGCATCGTGTCGTCTGTACATTACACATCAGCATCATCAGCATCGTGTCGTATGTAAGTCACACATCAGCATCATCAGCATCGTGTCGTCTGTACATTACACATCAGCATCGTGTCGTATGTAAGTCACACATCAGCATCGTGTTGTCTATAAGTCACACATCAGCATTGTGTCATCTTCAGTTTATTTTATTTGGCGATTGGGAACACGATCCATGTGATTCCAGTTCTTCACAGACAGTTTAAATAAACCATTTTACTTTTGATTTCACAGTGTTTGCCTCTGAAAAGTACAAAGAACGCCCCCCCACCACCAAAACTGATTGCTTCCATGTTACTTTTTTCCACAGCTGATTTCTCGTAAAAGTGTCTATGAATATTCATGGGCGCTGTCTGGTAAATGTTAGCCAGTGAATGAAATGTCAGAGAGAGAGACAAACAAGAGAGAGAGAGAGAGAGAGAGAGAGAGAGAGAGAGAGAGAGCGAGAGAGAGAGAGAGAGACAAAGACAGCAAAAGAGAAACAATGACCAAACAAGTGAGCGAGAGAGAGAGAGAGACCAAGAGAGAGACCAAGAGAGAGAGAGAGAGACCAAGAGAGGGAGGGAATGAGAGACAGACAGCAAAAGAGAAACAATGACCAAACAAGTGAGCGAGAGAGAGAGAGAGAGAGAGAGAGAGAGAGAGAGAGAGAGAGAGAGAGAGAGAGAGAGAGAGAGAGAGAGAGAGAAAGAGAGGGAGGGAATGAGAGACAGACAGCAAAAGCGAAACATCATGACTAAATGAATGAGACAAAGAGAGAGAGAGAGAGAGAGAGACAGAGCGAGAGAGACAGATAGACAGACAGAGAGAGACAGAGCAGGTTTCATGCCAGTTTTTTCCTCCTGACAGTCTTAGCGGGACACAGATGTGAACACTGAGGCGAGGCGAGGTGGGTTTTGGGGGCGACATGCCCGGAGCCCCATATCAGTTACAGATGTATGGATGACAATCTGTCCTGGCCGTCCGTCATGTGGGAATGATTTGTGGCCTCGATTCCACCTTGTGACAGGAAGACTGGGGAGAACAAGGGGAAGTCTATAACACCGCTCATGAAGGAGAAGATGAGAGCTGCGTGGGGCTGTTTCTCTATACGGGGAAAAGGACACACAGATATCAGTAAACTGGGAAGGGTAATTCCCCCCTTTGTTGGGACATCTGAAGGCATAAAGGCCTGAAAGGACCAACAGGAAGTCATCTGTGAGTTCCTCCTTTTCTCTGAAACCCTCCATCGTGATGAGTTACTATGGAGACGGCTGCTTTATTGTGGTATGGTGTCAACAGGGGGACAAACTTTTGATCCAAACAAATCACCTGTCTGACCACTGACGAGAGCCGTGTGTGTGTGTGTGTGTGTGTGTGCGGTGTGTGACCTGAAAACATGTTTTTGACTGATGAATAGCTGTCCATCAATGTCAGATCTCGTGTACTATTCTTTCATCTAAAGATGTTTTTGTTTGAATGTGTGTGTGTGTGTGTGTGTGTGTGTGTGTGTGTGTGTGGCGGGGGGGGGGGGGGCAGTTGTCTCTGGCTTCCAAAAGTTTTTTTTTTAAAACTTTGCACATGTGGCTCGTCGGCCCCGCTGGACTCCGGCCAAGCCAAACAGGGACTGGAGTGAGACTCTGACATGTCTGCGAGCCGATCGCCCGCAGGTCGGCCATTGTCTGTCGCCATGTACCGTCTCTCCACCCTGCCTCCGGTCCCCGAAACACAGAGCCGCCTTTGTCCCTCCCGCGCCCTCACCGGCCCCGTATAGGACCAGCTGTAAGGGATGATGGATAGCACCGTGTCACACATCCGAGGAGGGGGGGGGGAGGGGGGGAGCAGAGTGGGTCTGCGTGAGCTTGTCGACCGCAGATGAGCGATGGAACAGAAACACAGAAAGTTTCCACATCAGGAAAATACGTGTTCTAAAAACATACACAAAAAGCAGGTGATAATGAAAGAAAAGTTGATGATGACGAGAAGGGGAGGCAGAGTGATGAGGATGACGGCCAACGAAGTTCGTGCCAGCGACTGTCGTGTCAAAAACATGGGCGGCAGTAACAACGTCGGTTTCTGCACTGGGACATGAAGGTCCGATTCTGCAGCACCGAACGTGTCCCGGTTGGGATTGTTGGCTGATGTTGGCTTGGTTTCCCAAATGCAGGAGGCCGCACATAGTTTAAATTCCTCTCATATCACCTCTGAAAGGGACAGGCAGGGTAGAGATGAGGGATGTTAGGGTTCCCTGTAAAAAGGACAAGCTTATTAAGGTATTTCATATCTTATGAAGGTATTTATATCTTGTTTTAAGTCTCATATTGCGTATTTCGTGGCATTGCTACCCACTGACAGATAATAGGACTTGTTTCAGAAAATGTACGCTTAAAAACAAAAATAATGGGCCTCCGGGTAACGTAGCAGTCAATTCCGTTGCCTACCAACACAGGGATCGCGGTTCGAATCCTCGTGTTACCTCCGGCTTGGTCGGGCGTCCCTAGAGCCGTGTCTGTGGGTAGGAAGCCGGATGTGGGTATGTGTCCTGGTCGCTGCACTAGCGCCTCCTCTGGTCGGTCGGGGTGCCTGTTTGGGGGGGAGGGAGAACTGGGGGGAATAGCGTGATCCTCCCATGCACTACGTCCCCCTGGTGAAACTCCTCAGTCAGGTGAAAAGAAGCGGCTGGCGACTCCACATGTATCGGAGGAGGCATGTGGTAGTCTGCAGCCCTCCCCGGATCGGCAGAGGGGGTGGAGCAGCGACCGGGATGGCTCAGAAGAGTGGGGTAATTGGACGGGTACAATTGGGGAGAAAAAAGGCGGCGGGGGGGGGGGGAGTATCGATGTTTGTGTACTGTGTGGAGAAACGTTCGACTCGTGTCAACTACTTGAGAAACAATCCGGTCATAGACGTCAACTCCCAACTCCAACTCCATTCTTGTGTTTCAAGTTGCTAACAATGACGGGTGCATGGAAGAGGACGTCGTCATAGGAAACGGAAGTGAGCAGCCAGCAGCTACACCGGAACCCCCGAAATATTGGCCGTTGTACCCAGAGCTATGACTGAGCTGGGGTTCTGAGATTGTAGGTCCAGATATTCTCACCAATTAGAGCAAGTCAGATTATCTCATCCGTTGGGTGACTTTTTCACACATCTTAAGAAAAGGGAAATTTCATTCCTCAGTAGAGCTCCGGTAGTTGACGTCACGCAATAGTCGAAATCAAAACGCCGCCATTTTGGCAGGAAAGCGGGCCCACTGCTGGGCAAATGACTGCTAGCTAGCAGCAAGTCTCTTCGCCTGCTGTATTTATACAATGAATATGGTGGATAGCTGTTGTGCGCCGGGATGCCAGAAGAGTCGCGGACAAGTAAGGGGGGGGGGGGGACATTTTATCTGATTCCTAAAGATCCCGAAAGACGACATAAAAACGTGATAAAAGCGAACAGAAGAAAACTGAGCGATGGGACCCCACAAGCAACGGATGCCACTTGTGTAGTGACCACTTCATATCAGGTACCGAATACAACATTTCCTAACGTTAATATTTTATCTATTTAAAAGGCTTTTATTATGGTTTCTGACAATTTTATTATACTAAAAAAGGCAAGTTCGACCTGTGCATTATGGTGTGGATTTTGCGGGACTAACAAAGGCTAAGATAAAAGACCTAAGTCTGTTGCTCACTAAAACCTGACTGGACATTTTCTAGAGAAAAAGAGTGATAACCCTCAGTTGCCCCCATCTACGTCCCATCCATTTAAAACGCTTTGCTGAACAAAGCGTTTTACAGTAACTGCTGTTTATCATAAAGGTATAATTTAATGTATGAGGTGGTGCCTTTCGAAGTTCATTCACACAGTGATTACGTAGTTAAGTCTTGGTAAATCAAAGATACAGACTAGCTAACGCTAAATACAAGTTGTGACACCGATTACATTACACCGCCCACTGCTTAAGCTAACTTTAACTAACATGAAGGGACACTTACCCTTCCAGTGACGAGAAAGCAGACCCCAAAGCTGAATATTTGTCCCGAATCCAGATTTCGTCCATTTGTACCCCTCCAGGCTTTTGTAGGCTTTCAAAGACTCTCCAGAGTAGGACGAGGGACGGTTGATCAGGTGATTGTAGACGTCTGGGTACTGCAGGTCTGGACCGTTGCCCGTTCCGGCTGTTTCCATACTCGTGAAAAGCACCCCGGGGGGCATTATCAGGGTCAGTAATGTTTAATTTGTCAAGTTTCGCAACGTAGAGTTCAATGTCTCTGGAATTAAAATGCGCAGGGAACTCCGACGGCTAGAAATCGACGCTGGCGCCATTCATTGGTGCTCAGCGCACACGCTTTTCTTCCCGCCAAAATGGCCGTGTAAAGTCACGTGACCTCCCGAACTCATTACCTGATCACAGTCATTTTTATGAGTATAGAGTTGTTATTTTTGGAAGTGATATTTAACACTTTTGTAGACTTTATGACCTATATGACACCTATATGACCTAATAGGCATCCTGACCAAGCAGGTTATGAGATGTCTGTGAATGTTCTCATTCATCCAGGTCATGGTTATCCAACGGAGTTGAATCAAGTGCAACTGGACTGGTATATATCCGTGAAGACGTTTCGCCTCTCATCCAAGAGGCTTCCTCAGTTCGTGCCTTTCTGACTAGATCAGACTGATCTAGTCAGAAAGGCACGAACTGAGGAAGCCTCTTGGATGAGAGGCGAAACGTCTTCACGGATATATACCAGTCCAGTTGCACTTGATTCAACTCCTTTGGACAGGTTATGAGATGCTTGTGCAAACCTACTCTTAAATCAGTAAAATCCGAATCTTAACAGACTTTGTTCCTTAGCGCCGCACACTACAAAGATAGATGGTGAAAGAGGGCTAAACTCGATTCCAGTACGCCTTCATGGATCCTAAGTGCTTTTTATTGTATGACATCAAACCCCATTATGAGTATGATGTTGAATGAATAATTTAAAGTGAATAAGTTCATCTGTCAAAGTTATAAGAAAAGAAATAGCCAGACCCCTACAGTTTCTGGGAGACTGTCGGACCTCTCATTCCTAGACTCTACAGATCATTATGGTTTTAGACATTGGCAATGAGCACCTCTCCAAAACGCTTAGCAAGAGTTGTCCAAAAATAAGAGGTAAGGCTTGGAACAAATCCTCAGCATTATTTTTCTGTTCTCGCTAGAAGAGGATGCACACAAGAGAGTCAGTCATTTCCAAGAAAGTTTCTGTATACTTTCTTGCTATTCGTGTTAATATTTTAAAGTAGACAAAAAGGACTCTCTTCTGGTTCATATCTGTTTCTAAGTACCTGTGACTGTATATGGCACCGGCCGTTGTGAAATTGTAAATTGTCACATATGTGTACACAGTTATGATCCTCTGTTGAGTGTTGGTGGGCTCCACTTCAGATCTGATCCCACAGATAACAAACCCAAAGATTAAATCAAAGCGGTCCATTCATAACACTGCATCCTGTCATGTATGGCCTGCACTACCCCATATGGCCACGTATCAACATAATTTCAAGGAGGGAGATTGCCACCTTGTAGACACAAAAGTCCAATGCCTCTTTTTATTATATAAACATTTGTGTTGAAACTCAGTGGTCATGTTTCTAAATGTTGAGCAAATTTTTTCAGCAAGCTTTCGAAAAGTCAGCTAAGTTAAAATACAAATAGATGTTTCCGTGACCTCGAAGTAGTGTACCGTATCCCCCCCTCCCCACTCGCACATTTCTCATATGGGTGCCGATACAGCCAACACAACCACACACAAAATACATCACAAACTATATGCACTACTGGATCAACACCAACAAGACCGCTGATCTTCAGCAACCACAACACACACCACTGGCACTATAGCAGCTATTGCAGCATCACCATCAGATCTTCATGTCACTCAGCAACCAGATCGCACATGCAGACCACATGGCACAGTAACAAAAACAGCTTAAAGAGTGCACTGGGCGGTGCAGAGCTCCACCAGGCCCATCTCCCCTTCTCCGACTTCGTGACAAACCACCCCTTTTTTCACCTCCCGGGAGAAGGGGCCCTTATTAATAAAAGACTTCAGACGTGTTTAACCGTCGCGGTTTTCATGATATAAAAGGAACGTAGGCGAATGACTTTCATTCATTCTAAAGCAATAAAAAAAACCCGTAAGAAAACAGATGAGGCATGGGAAATGTTTTATTGTAGCTACTGAGATGATTTCCAGCTGTGCCTGTGATTAATCCTGCTCTTGGACTTGTATTTTTATACCGGGGTATTAACATGGGAGTGTGCGGGACTTTCAGCGTCTAATCTCCCTCCTCGTTGATGTCAGTTAAACAAACATGGCGGTGAGGAGAATAAGGTGGTGACTTCTTTTTTTGGTTCATCCAGTGCTCCTCCGGTTCTCCTGTGCTCAGTTCAGCTCGACGTCTCGTTTACTTCCAACACTCATACCCGAATAGACGGGCACTCGCTGCCCGAGCTAAGTCAACAGTGCGCATGCGTGCAGCGACAGAGCGCAGCGTTGGTTGAGCGAGCTAGAGAGTGAATGAAGAGAGGGAGCGGCGGTTTGTAATCATCGCAACCGCGACAGGTTTTTGACCATGCAGCCATAACTGCACAAACATTTTTAGGCTGATAGGTGCAGTAGTTTGCGAGATTAGCCGCGGACAGACACACACACACACACACACACACACACACACACACACACACACACACACACACACACACACGACAAAACACATACTGCCTGACGCAGATAACGAAACGTTTCCACAGCTGATGTGGAGCTCACCAAGTCACCTGCCCAACTTAAACACATTCAGTTAAGCATAGGCACAATGTGCACCGTCTTCAAGTCGATAAGAACAATGTGCACACCAGCCTGGAGTTGAGGTTCCACCTCAACTGAGAGACTCATGGCAGCCTTTCCTCGCAAAATTTAATCCGTTTGGGAGAACGTGTAAAAAAAAAATGCAGACAGTCCTAACAGATTCGCAAAAAACACAGAAGCAATAAGATCACCAGTAACTGAATGCGGCGGCCATTGCGCTTAGCTTGGCGCTAGAATGCGTCACCCGGTGGGCGGGAACTCCGCCGCACGTCATCAAATGCTCACGGCGGAAGCGACCAATCTCGTGATTGGGTAGGGGTTGGTCCAGTTTAGGAACAGCGGGAAACAGTGGATTGACGGCCCTCGCACCTTTACTAACCAACTCTGTGTCCACGTGGATTGTAAAAAACACACAGCTAAATAACTATAAAGCTACAACGCTAGCTAGTAACATAATCCCCGACGTCATGTGTAGTCGAAGGACCTCGAGTCGATGTTTCAGTGCGCATCGTTTGTTTCAAGTCAGGGCGCTTCGAGGTTCCACGCTGTCTATTGGCCGACGCAACAGCCAATCACGGCTACTTCCGTGCCCACACCCCGTTGGCTCTAGCATCAACCAATACCGCTAGTGCTGGCCCAAGGAGCTGTGATGCGTTTAGATGACGTGGGAAATCCCTGTTCAGCCCCACGAGAAAACAAGTAATTGAATTCAGACCATGGATTTATTATAGTTGAACTGGATATCGGATCTAAAAATGGCGCCTGTTCATTCAATTCAATTCAATTCCATTCAATTCAATGATGCTTTATTGGCATGACTGCATTAATTACAATGTGGCCAAAGCAGGTGACAGCAAAACAAGTCAACAGAGTACCAAACACACACACAAAAAGGAAAAAAGGAATAGACAGAACTGGCAGAAACATAGAACAGCAATTGAAAAGCACCTGACAGTAACGGAGTGTGTTTTGGTCACCCCACTGATCCTTAGGCTATGGCATTCTGACACATATTGTGCCGCAAGGTGTGCACTTTGGCCCTCTCCTACAATAAGTGGCCATTGTTCTTTCTCATCCACGAGTAGAAAATTTGGAAAGTGCATCTCTGTCTCGGCCTCACCTGCCGTACAGTGACCACATATTCTTTGCTCTTTTGGTAGCCAAGCTTTTTTGTGTCTGTCGTTTTCAGTGGCTAGACTGTGGTCCCTGAGCCTGTACTTGGCCAGGATCTGTCTCTGCTTACTATCTCTAACAGTGGACAGACGGCCGGCAGTCAATTTGTATTCTCTTTTTAGGGCCCGATAACATTCTAATTTGTGTTGTAATTTGGTTTCTATGTCCCAGTGTTCTAAATATGAGTTTTTGCATTGAATGATGATTTGGTTTACTCTAATCTGTGATTGGTTAGCAGTGCTAGTCTGAAACTCATCTGTTAGTGGTTACGGGGTTAGTTAGTTTCAGAACCAGCTCACTGAGGGGACGCTTTCTTAGCTCTTGGATTTGAAATGCTTTAAATTGCAACGTGTCATGGGGACTTGATTTAAGATGCATCCAGAATTTAAGGGATATTTTTTGGATATTTATTATCAGTGGGAAACGGCCTAATTCTGCCCTGCATGCATTTGTTGGTGTTTTCCTTTGTACGTTTAGCAATTTTCAACAGAATTCTGCATGCAGGGCTTCTACTGGATGTTTATCCCATCTAGCGTAGTGTTGCTGACTGAGTGGACCCAATACTTCACTTCCATATACTGCAATGGGCAGGATGACACTGTCAAAGATTTTGGACCAGATTTTAATTGGGACATCTGTTTTATAGAATTTTATTTTTGTTGCATAGAAAGCTCTTCGGGCTTTCTCTTTAAGTGCATTCACTGCCAGACCAAAGCTTTCTGAGGCACTGGTTTTCAGTCCCAGGTCATCATAATTTAACGCGTGCCCTAGGATGGTGTTACCTAGAGTAATTAGGTGTCTACTTTCCTGACACCTGGGCTTCTTGTGGAAGATCATAATTTTTTAAGTTTACTGCCAGAGCCCAGTTCTGACAGTATTTCTCTAGCAGATCCAGATGCTGCTGTGGACCCTGTTCTGTGGGTGACAGCAGCACCAGGTCATCTGCATAGAGCAAGAATTTAACTTCTTCATTCCTATGAAAATTGCTCGCTTGGCGCATACGCCGAAAAAGTTTCCGGCTTCCGGGTTACTTCCGGGTACATGGGACCCACTGAATATGCGCAGTAGTGTTACTCCCATCATGCCGTTTAGGCTATGAGAATGGCTCGTACACAGCCGTGCCGTCATACAGAAAAAAAGAAAGATTTTTCTGGGCTTTGGACATTTTCTAAAAAGATTAAAAACCCAATGGCTTAAAAATATACAATACAAAGAGTAATAATTGACCATGATTATAGCTGCAGGTGTCCTGTCAACAGTTCTGCAGGCGTCTCTTTTACAATGGTGGTCTATGGGGGAAAAGCTTTTTGGGCCGCAGGGGATTTTTCGCTGCAATACCGCGAGTGACCACTGGGGAAAAAACAAAATGGCTGCAAGTCTGAGCGGCGGCGCCGTATCCAGTTCTACTATAATACAGCCATGATTCAGACACATTTCAGGCACACTTCAATTTTACAAAAAATAAAAAAATAAAATATATATATATATATATATATACACACACACACACACACACACACACACACATATACACGTATACATATATGTATATGAGTGTGTGTGTGTGTATATGGATATATATAATTTTTTTTTATTTTGATGGTGCTAACAGAGAAGGCCCTGGTAGCCCACCACTGTCACCTGGTTTTAAGTGATAAAACAATCTTTTTGAGGGCAAGACATCGTCATCAAAAACATCCAAGAGACGAATGGAAAGCGGGTTTTTAAGGGTTACTCACAATCAGAGAGAACGTAAAAACATTGCATGAAACACTCAATTGATGGTAAACACACACAATGTGACCCACTGAGCTCACGACGTTACCATCTCCAATGTGACTTAAACTGAAGTTACACAGGAAGAGAGGAACATAGTCTGGCTGAAAAGTTGGCCAATAAAGGTTCCCGATATTGTCCTTTCTCAGCATGTCCAGGAATGTGTGTGTGTGCATGTGGAAACAAGACAGATAGAGAGAGCGAGAGAGAGAGAGCGAGAGCGAGAGCGAGAGCGAGAGAGAGAGAGAGAGAGAGAGAGAGAGAATGGAAAAGCTCATTACACGATGATGTCAGGGTATCCCAGAGAACGGTGCTTTTTATCAGATTTCCCATCCTGGACTTGGTTGGAATACATCCATCACCATGTGCTGAGATACTGGTTTCCTTTCCTTCACCACCGTCCAGTCATCTATCGGTCCACCTATCTGTCCATCTATCTGTCTGTCTCTCCGTGTGTCTGTGTGTGTTGGAGACTGTGAGTAAGGCCACCTATCAGTACAACCACAGGCTGACCCAAAGCTGGGTTAACATTTGATACAATTAACCCAGGGTTGCAGTAACGTTCTCAAGTTGGAGAATATACTATGGAGCGAGAGAGAGAGAGAGAGAGAAACTGTGCATGCATGTGAGTGTGTGTGTGCGTGCATGTGTGCATGCGTGCACGTGTGGTTTCGTGGAGGGAGTCCTTATAAAAACAAATCCTGCCCTTCTGACTTGTGTTTACGCCCACGTTTTACTGCGCCGTGTTGCAGAGCGAAGACTACTGTAAATACCAAACAAATGCAGTTAACAACCGTCAGCCAAACCCATACGATTTTAGGGTTAGAGAAATCTGGATTTGGTAATGTCGCTATAACAAAGAACACATCCCGTATGAGGAAGTGATGGAAGCGGACCGGGCCTGCAGCAGCCCTGCCATACCGTAAAGCAATGCGAAACAGTCGCGCGCTCTCAAACGCTAATCGTCCGAGACGTTGAAGCATGCACAGGAAATCGGGGCTGTAAACAAAGCGTACACACCAGCAATTTCAGATTTATTTTCATTCGACTTGCTAAGCCAGAACGTCTGGAACAGGACTGTTTTTGTAGGGATCTCATTTTACGTCCTCCTCCAAGTGGAGAAGTGGAAGGGAGAGAAGAAGAATTCCCTATTTCCGACTTCTCTCAGATTTCTCACAGTACTGTTGTTGGGTATCTGTTGGCTGGCGTTCCTGGCAGGGCGGCGGTCTGGTAAACCTCACCGGACTACATGATGAACTGAGTGGTGGTCTTACAGACTCGGGCTACATGTCCCCCCCCTCCCCGCGTTTCTCCCCAATTGTACCTGGCCAATTACCCCGCTCTTCCGAGCCGTCCCGGTCGCTGCTCCACACCCTCTGCCGATCCGGGGAGGGCTGCAGACTACCACATGCCTCCTCCCATACATGTGGAGTCGCCAGCCGCCTCTTTTCACCCGACAGTGAGGCATTTCACCAGGGGGACGTAGCGCGTGAGAGGGTCACGCTATTCCCCCCAATTCACCCTCCCCCCCCGAACAGGCGCCCGACCAGAAGAGAAGCAATGGTGAAATGGCAGGTGTTTAACGTGCAGTCATAGTAAACAGAAGTGATGATGAAGATGTTGGAGCTTCTACACACAAAACGGGTGAATAAGTGTTTAACTGGAATAACAAACAGAATCCAATTTCCAAATTCAAGGAATTAGTCCCGGTTTGGCTTATATGGATTAACATTAGTAAATACCCCAGACAGCATCCGGATGTAGGCCACTTCAGGAAATGATGCAGCACTGATGGCCTTCTTCTGGCCCTGACAAAATGTATGTGAGCCTGAAGTGGCCCACATGTATAATAGTAAATATGGCCCAAATATGCTAAATCAAATGTGGGCCTTTTTTTGGCAAAGATGCGGTGCTCTGGGCAGCATGTGATCTGGATGTGACCCTGAAGCGGCCCGTGTGGTAAATGGTGAATATGGCCCAAATATCACAAAACAAATATGGGCCACCTTTGGAAAATATGTGGCACATGCGGCGTTGCTATGGCTTGGTTCTGGCCCAGATCTGGCAAACAGGAGCGGACCGCCCAAGTGCCATCATTCCACGCGGTATGTGGGCCGGATGAATTGTCGGGTGTGGGACGGGTCCGGGCCACAGCAATTTTGCAATCTGGGACACAATTCAAAGCAACCACACCAGCCAAACAGTCGGGGTTAAGGGAGATGATGAAACAAGCCTAATTAAGGTTGGTAGGGGTTAGGGAATACTGTCAAAACCCAACACCACCATGTACACATGGCAGAGTATCGTGCTGAAGATTAGATATTGCACTGTAGCACGCGAGCACGAACACACATACACACACACACACACACACACACCACACACACACTTGGCTACAGGCATAGAAATATACAGATACAGCACCGTGTTGACATAAAAGAGCTATACGGCAATGTAGTACAAATAAAGAAAATTATACAGTAGGGAAGTCGTGCTATGCTGTGTGATTATAATGCTATATACTCTATAATTGATTTTGATATTTGATATACTTAATTAATCCCCGTGGGGGAAATTCATGCTCTGCATTTAACCCATCCTCGCTGTGTAGCTAGGAGCAGTGGGCAGCTGCAGCGCCCGGGGGCCAACTCCAGTTCGTCTTGCCATGCCTTGCTCAGGGGCACAGACAGGTGTATAAACCCTAATATGCATGTCTTTTTTTTATGGTGGGAGGAAACCGGAGCGCCCGGAGAAAACCCACCGCAGACACGGGCAGAACATGCAAACTCCACACAGGAAGGACCTGGGATGACCCCCTAAGGTTGGACCCCAGGACCTTCTTGCTGTGAGGCGACAGCGCTAACCACTGGGCCACCGTGCCGCCCAACTTGCACTACTATCGTGCTTTGATCGCTGAGGTATTTAACTGTGCGTGGTACTGCAAGCCTTTCTGTCAGAGGTAATAAATGGAGGAGATGTTGGATAGATAAGGATGGGGTTTTATCCCCCTTTGAAATTGGACAGATTGCTCTGTGTCCTGTCTTGTTAGTCATTCTCTGATTAAGTTCATGAGTACTATGAGCTCCCATGCATCTCTGCTCAGAGTAATCTGCAGAGAGCTTTTGGCGGTGGTGGTGGGGGGGGGGCCTTTACTAACGTACCCCCTGCCACTACAAAGCCCAATTCGGATGCACTATTAATGTTTTTAGGCATCAGGCTGCAGCTTGATCGCTGTAGATGCTTGCTGCATCGTAGATGATGTATACCTACTTTGGCCTGCAGGTACCCTTTTGTCTACGATACCATCTTGTGCTTTTTAAAACGCATCCTCAGAGGGCATGTTGATGCATAGGATGAAACGGGAGTGGTTTGGTGGGTTTACATTAGGTTCCCGTCCAGCTCTCGAGTAAAACACTCGAATCGCTGTGGCCACCCAGTGGGTCTACGGGCCACCTTCCTCTGTTCAGACAGTAATTGGGTTTCCCAGCTTTTGCTGCAAGCTGCATGAGTTAAATAACAAGGGTCAACCCCATCAACAAGTCGAGGGGACACTGGAAGAATGGACAAAGACTAGACTAGTCGGTAGAGTTTGGGGGAGAGGGAATAGAGCAAAAGAGAGAGACAGAGTCAGAGGGGGGGGGGAGAGAGGGCGAGAGTGAGAAGGAATAGAGCGAGAGAGAGGGAGCACAAGGGAGGGGGGCAAGAGAGAGAGAAGGAATAGAGAGGGAGAGGGAGAGAGAGAGGGGGGAAAGAGTGAGAGAGGGGGGAGAGAGAGAGAGAGAAAGAGAGGGAGAGAGCGAGAGCGAGAGAGAGAGAGTAGAGGCAGGCTTTGCCTTTTCTGGTAGTTTAAAACCACTGAGAGCAGGCAGGAATTCATAGTGTTGCAGGACTGAGACATAAACCAGACTGTAAGACAGTGAACGAGGGAGAGAAGAGGGGGTGAACTAAACTTCAGCTACTGCTAAGGTATTGTAAACCAGCTCTCTCTCTCTCTCTCTAACTCTGTCTGTCTCTCTCTCTTTCCACCGAAGTCATAACGCTGTCCTGGGTGGTCCCCTGCCCGGATTTAGTGTGTTTGCATCGACTTTGAGCTCAACTTAACATGTCTGGTCTGTGTTTAGTGACTTTTGTTACGGCTGCTGGCCGTGGCAGGTGATTTGTCACCGGGAGCTGTGAAGTCACCGTGATGATAATGTGATAATGACATGATGATGACATGCTGGTGACATGATGATGACATGATGGTGACATGATGATGACATGAGCGTTATGTCACGGCAGGCTGTCCAACTCTCGTTTGTGATTCGATGCACTGTGACCTATGGGTAAAACGGGCGGGTGCACGTATTTTGAAGTGACATTTTGACACCTTGACCATTTGCATGTCAGAATTTCAATCTTGTTGTAATCTAAAGTTTGTTTTTTGTTCAAGTGGACAGCTCAACATATACATTTATGTCTGTAAGAATGTATTGCATGGGCGCATAGGTGAATGGATGGATATAGACACAGACAGACAGAGATAGCTAGATAGATAAGTTGTGACTTGTCTGTGTCTTTCAGAGTGACTACAAGGAGAAACTCCTGGACATCATGGATGATGACTTTGACCGCCGTATGGAGCTGAGGAGGCAGAGGAGGGAGCAGATGCGCGTGGAAGCAGAGACGTGAGTCAGCCTCAGTAAACCTACCAGCCCCGAAACCGAGGGAAGGCCGAGACGGTCCCGTCGGTAGTACAAACGGGTCTACACATAGACAAACCCACGTAGACGTACTTATGGTAAACGGTTAAGATGCAGCAACTGCATCATTCAGTTTTTCATAACGAGAGTCTGCTAATGCTGCATCCCTATGTCGCATTTGCACTGCAGATGCATTGCGTTAAGCTGCAAGTGTCGCATGCTGTGGTGCTGCAAGTGTTGCATGCGTTGGATTTGGCTTACTTTTGCATTATAAAATACGTGAACTAAGCTGAATGTCATGAAAATGACCACAAAAGTAGCAAGACATTCCTATGCATATCAATTACACCTACTTTTGATTGGTAACAATGTCATAAACAATGAGACTCAACATTTAATGTGTTTTGACACAGTGTTGCCACGTCAGGCTAGTTGCAAAAGTTTTTGCAAATTTACCCGACATTCCAAGATCATTGGCGATCTGGCACTATTTTTGGCATTACCCCCCCCTCTCCCCCCAATTGTACTGGGCCAATTGTCCTATTTTCCGAGCCATCCCAGTCTCTGCTCCACCCCCTCTGCCGATCCGGGGAGGGCTGCAGACAACCACATGCCTCCTCCCATACATGTGGAGTCACCAGCCGCTTCTTTTCACCCGAGGAGTTTCGCCAGGGGGGCACAGCGTGTGGGAGGATCATGCTATCCCCACCCCCCCCACCCCGAACAGGCACCCCAACCGACCAGAAGAGGCGCTAGTGCAGCAACCAGGACACATGCCCACCTCCGGCTTCCCATCCACAGACACCCAATTGTGTCTGTAGGGACCCCTGACCAAGCCGGGGGTACACAGGGATTCAAACCAGCCTACCAACCCCGTGTTGATAGGCAACGGAATACACACTACCCGGACACCCCTATTTTTGGCTTTTAAATGGTGAAATAGGTGAAGCGCTGTTTCATATATAGTTCAGGAAATCCTGAAACCAACCTCATAAGACAGTCATCCATCACCAGTCCACAAGTCCCTGCGTGCCGCCCTGCTCAGTCTTCTTCACATAGAGACGGTGCAATGAAACACATCCTGATTTGTTCCTGTGGTGTTAAGCTCACACACACACACACACACACACACACACACACACACACACACACACACACACACACAGACTTAAGGAAGTGAAAGCAAAGATACAGAACCGACAAAAACTTACAAATATACACATTCATGAGCATGGGCACAAACTCAGGCAGCCACACACACACACACACATGCACTTATGCAAAGACACAAACATAAGCATGCATGCAAAGACAGAGACACAGGCACACGCTACCACACACACACACACACACACACACATGCATATAGGCACACGCAGACACACCACAGCCGTGCTGTGTACGTCCCACCCAACATGGTCCTCGAGCATTAATAACTTCACCGCTCGCAATCGAGCCTGAAAAACATTCGACTCTGGCGGGGAAGCTTCTGGATCAGCCGGGGCCTCACATTCCTTCTCTTCTTGAGGGACTCAAGAAGAAGTCTCCTTTTTGTCAAGGTTATTAGTATGCCAAGTATGCCAGCTGCTCACACAGAGGTCCACCTCTCTGCAGCCACCGTGCTGTTCGGCGTAGGTGGAGGCGGGCAGGCGTCCAGCCACCTATCGCGGAGAATGTGCGCGGTTGTTATGAGAGCAGCGGTTATGCGGGTTTACGTTAGTGGCCGATTGCACAGCGTCTGACAGTTTCAATGTTTCCGTGCAGTCCATCTCTTCACGAATGTAATTAGTTCATGTCATGTTGACCAACTACGGATGTGAATCTTTGAATCTTCTCAACATCTGCTGTGTGTTGGACCTTGTGAGAGATGTTTTGTAAGGACTCTGGCATGTCTCGGTTATGGGGAATATAGGGAACTGTACCAAAGCTTTTTTCTCCTCCTCTCTCGCTCTCTCTCTCTCCATCCATTATCCATATAAGGGCCTGGAGGCAGACACACAGGGATCAAGGCCTTCTGTGTGTGTGTGTCGGGCGGGGGGGGGGGGTGCTGGTCTTTTTTCCGTCTGTCAGTGCATGTTTCTTTGCATGTGGAGATATTTAAGCACTTTTGTCAGAGAACATCTGCATGTTGTTGTCTGGCAGAGCAGAGTTGGCGGGCTCCAGCGGTGATGGTTTAATGAGTTTCATCACTTTGCTCGCTTGTTAGAGAGACGGTCACCAGTGCTGCTGTTTGGATCCTCTCTCTCTCTCTATTCATGTTTGCAGAAATGTCTCTAAGATTTCCGTTGGGATGTTTGTGGGCTTCGTGGTCTCAACGAGCATCTCGTACTCTCCTCTGCCCATCTGCCTGTTTCTCTTTCTCTATTAACTATCAACCCTGCCACTGATCGGTGAAGAAGCAGACTGGCTCTTCATAACAGGTATTGCCGAGCTGCACCAGCGTTCCCTCCAATAGGAGACACGGAGACCAACAATTAAATCTCCCTCAACAGCGACCCAACACAAGCTGCTTTTGAGCAAGGCATTAAAACCCATTCCTCTCTATGGAGCTGCTCTGTGGTTAACAGTAGGCGAGTGTAGCATGCATGCTCAGTAAATTGCTAAATTTTAAAACATAAACACTGAACACGAGTTCACGAGTGGGGGTAGGATGGAGCTGGAGATTGACAGGTGCATTGGTGCAGCATCAGCAGTAATGCGGATGTTGTACCAGACCGTTGTGGTGAAGAGGGAGCTGAGCCGGAAGGTAAAGCTCTCAATGTACCAGTCACTCTTCATTCCAACCCTCACCTATGGTCATGAGCTTTGGATAGTGACCGAAAAGGTGAGATCCCGGGTACAAGTGGCTGAAATGAGTTTCCTCCATAGGGTGTCTTGGGCCTCAGCCTTAGAGATAGGGTGAGGAGCTCGGCCATCCAGAGGGAGCTCCGAGTAGAGCTGCTGCTCCTTCACGTCGAAAGGAGCCGGTTGAGGTGGTTCGGGCATCTGATTAGGATGCCTCCTGGGCGCCTTCCTTCAGAGGTTTTTCGGGCACATCCAACTGGGAGGAGACCCCGGGGTAGACCCAGAACTTGCTGGAGGGACTACATGTCTAATGTGGCCTGGGAACGCCTTGGGCTCCCCCAGGAGGAGCTGGAGGGCGTTGCTGGGGAGAAGGACGTCTGGAGTCTCCGACCCTGGGGAAGCAGCTGAAGATGAGATGAGATGAGACAGAACAAACTACTGTACAACAATAATGACAAACAAAAAAAACCAAAACAATTATTCCTATGGCCATTAGCTCACACATCCAGTCACTTTAGAGATGCTATGTGCAACATCACAGCTCTGCTGAAGCACAAGACAAGTAAAAATCAGCCTTGGTTGCTGAATGGTCCTAAGTGACACATGGTCAATACTTCACACACCTTCCCAAAACCAGACTTCTGTAATTCAGAAACACCGGGACCGCTGGTTTGTTTGTGTTGTTTGACGCCCTGCCAGCCCAGAAGTCTTGACATGTTCTCACAGTCATCATCAGCAAGTTACACAGCAAACGATGTCTGCTGAGGATGTTAGAAACTGGGTATCCACCACCGTTCTACCTGAACTTGTCTGTTTACTGGCTTTGGTTCTAGTAATTATTCACATTGCTGACTAGTCCTTCAAACAGACTTACACCAGCATCTCTGAAACTGTCTGCAGTCCTCAGTGTCACTATGAAGAGTCATGAAGATAAGGTAGAACTCCGGGCGTCCGGGTAGCGTAGCGGTCTATTCCGTTGCCTACCAACACGGGGATCGCCGGATCGAATCCCTGTGTTAGCTCCAGCTTGGTCGGGCGTCCCTACAGACACAATTGGCCGTGTCTGCAGGTGGGAAGCCGAATGTGGGTATGTGTCCCAGTCGCTGCACTAGCGCCTCCTCTGGTTGGTCCGGGGGGGACTGGGGGAAATAGTGTGATCCTCCCACGCCCTCCGTCCCCCTGGTGAAACTCCTCACCGTCAGGTGAAAAGAAGTGGCTGGCAACTCCACATGTAACGGAGGAGGCATGTGGTAGTCTGCAGCCCTCCCCGGCTCGGCAAAGCGGGTGGAGCAGATACCGAGACGGCTCAGAAGAGTGGGGTAATTGGCCAAGTACAACTGGGGTGAAAAAGAGAGAATTCTTTTAAAAAAAGGTAAAAGTGTGCACACAGTCGAAAACAAATGACCATACATAGTCATATGCCCACACTGCGATGAATTAAATGTGCTTTAGTCGAATTAGTGACACAGCAATCAGCCAACACATTATTACCCAACCAACCAGAAAAAAGAGTTGAGCGCTGGGTGATGAAACAGTGATTGTCCATTTATCCTCGATGACTTCATGGCTGTAGAGTCAAGATTTCAGTGTGAGGTAGTTATAGTTCATATTTCGGCAAAGCTCCCGTAATGCCTACAGTACACACACACACACACACACACACACACACACACACACACACACACACACATTCCCCCATGCCAAATGTGTGAAACCATCTGTTGGTCTCACGGCTGGCTGATGACAGGGAAACCCTAACTGGAACGGATATTTCCTGATCCAAAACTCTCAAGTGGCAAAGAAGAACCAATTTGTTCGCCTTTTAAGTCCTGAAAAAGAAGCAGGATTGAAAACACACCCAGAACAGTGAAAGTATGAACAGTTGGAACATGTTGATATGAAAGTGTCATCTGCAGCCGAACCCTCATTCATTAAGGAAGAGCTTCTCTGTGGGTTGCACCACATGGGCATTAGTTATAGGGCCACACTGATGTAGTTTATTGCATCTGATATCCTTTATACACCTCATTTATCTTCAGCACAGTGTAATGTGATGCAGGATGTGTGTGTGTGTGTGTGTGTGTGTGTGTGTGTGTGTGTGTGTGTGGTAGGGGGGTTGACCTCTGTCAGATTGTGCTGTATTAGTCAGTGAGTCAAGGGGTTCATACAATCGACATATACGTATAAGCAAGTTCGTTCCCAGAGCGTCACTGGTTCGAATCCCGGGACTGTCTGGATAGTCTTTGTTGTGGCTTGGGTTGATAACCAGACGGTTGGTTGCTTGTGCCATGTCAGAAACTCAATGGGCCTCATTCATCAGTCATTCCATCCATCCATCCAGCCATCCGTTATCCCAGCCGCTTATCCTGCTCTCAGGGTCGCGGGGATGCTGGAGCCTATCCCAGCAGTTACTGGGCAGCAGGCGGGGAGACACCCTGGACAGGCTGCCAGGCCATCACACAGGGCCCATCAATCATTCGTACATACGAATTTGTTCTTACACACCCATGGAATTTTGTAGCCCTGAAGTTTGTCTGACGGGGAGAATCAAAGCCTGATGGTTATTTGTAATTCCTTCTCCCTAACATCTGTTGTCTACCTCTTGCCATGAGCAATCACCCTGGCTTGCAAAGACATCAATGGTAGCCAACTGGTGTCTAAATTCAGGGGTTACCCAGGTTCTACACTGGTCTCTGAGACAAACCTCAGGGCTTAAAATATTCCATGGGTGTGTAAGAACAAATTTGTATGTACAAACGATTGAGGAATGAGGCCCAGTGAGTCCTTGGGCAAGGCACTTCGGCCCAGCTACCCCAGGGGGTGTTGTTCTGCGGCCCTCACTGTGTAATCCCAGTCTGGACAACATGGGTAGCAAAATGAAGAAATTACCATTGTAACAAATGGACCATTAAAGTAGAATTTAACAATTCACCACATAGTGCTTGTTGGTCCTTTTCTTTGAATAACAGTCTCCCTTTTTTGAGTGGCTGAAATGCACGATACCCAATTGTTAAAGTCGGACTCAGATTGAATCAACAGTACTCTAACATCCCTTACTATTTCGGTCATCATGCGTTTTGAACTAGCTCTTTCTACTAAAATAGTATACGTATAAAAAGTAGAATTAATTTTTTCTCTTTTTGAAGCGAGAGCCTCTCTCAATCAGTATTTTTTCCAGATATTCATGATGTCATCAGACACGCTCATTTACTTACAGCCAGTCAGACAAAATCATCAAATAATGAGACCCCGCCCACCGTCACACCACCCTTGCTTGTGTCTGTCACTCAAAGGTCAGCTCATGAATATTCATGAGGACTACACTACTCCCTCACAGTTCATGACACAGTTGGATAAAGAGATTAATAAACACAGTATTAGTCATTTACAAACAAACAAAAATGTTGCTGATTGCTCATTATGCTGTCTTCAAGCGTATTAGACACGAAAAGTCGAGTGTGATCACTGATTTCGGTCGAATTTAAAGAATTCGGTTAAAGTCTCAGTTAATGTCCTTGCTTCGAGACGCCTGTGCTCTCTGCTACGGTATCGTATCAGATGTCCTATCTGCTTTTTTTCTGGTTTTGGCCAAAAAAGACGTGCAACAATTTTCTCACAGTCTCACAGCCAAACCCTGCCAACCCGGCCCCGGCTCTCCAAGTCTCTCACAGCCTCCCTGTTCTTGTAATGCCCAGGGAAATACTAACTGCAGACGGTGGAATGTTTTCACTGCCATTTTTATTTCACATCTCGATATTTTGCACTAAATGTTCCAGACTCTGACAACTTGAAGGGTGTACTTTAGCCAAATCCCTTTCTCTGTTTTATACACACACACACTGGTCTCTCTTTCTCTCTCTCTCTCTGTAAACTGAGTAGCCCCCATCCTTATTTTCCTCCACTTCATATGTTTCATGTCAGTCTGCAAGGCCTTGGTCCCTTGCAACACTCTGCAATGTGTTTCAGCAGCATTTATCCAGCATGCCTCGGTACCTTTGGGTGGAGTAACACCTTACTTCCTCCGCGGTTTCTCTCAGCACCCTGTTCTGTTTGGAGAAGCCTTGCTCGAGGATCCATTGGATTTCCGTCTCGTCCGGGTCGTCGATATTTTTTTCTCTTTTTTTCATGTCAGAGACAAAGAGGATTCCTGCGGTTCCCGTCCTCCTCTTCCCCTCAGAACATCTGTAAATCATTGTGTCGGGGATTCAGGAAGAGCGGTGGGGGTGGGGGGTGGGGGATAATACCCTTGCTCGATTCAATGGGCCATTTCAAGCTCTCTTATCCGCCTCATAAAGTCAACTAAGGCTGGGAGAGAAGCGGCCTGTCACGCTCCCGACTCCGGCTGTGGATACTACCTCACACTGGGCAGGAAGGTCAACGGCAAAATGTTGGGGAAAAAAAGGGTTGGCAGAGAGATGAAGGTGGAAGAATTAAATAAAATAAATGTTTCCTGAAATCTCTCATCTCTCACGTGATGTAAATGCTGTCATTAACGCACGTCCTGAGATGTTCTCGGATCGACGTTTGGTATGTTGACCTTGAGCTAACCCTAAGCACGACCCTTACCCTATCTCTAAAACAAAACTGACCGGATAACGATATGACAGCCCGAGGTCAATGTGTCAAATGTTGATCTGAGAGCAGAAATCAGGAAAAGCTGATCATTAAAGCTGCAATCCATAATTTTCCCAATCTGTACCTACCTCTGGCCGAGAGAACTACAAACAGGCGTTGCAGCCATGCCTTGTAGGAAATGGATCCTCAGACCAAAGTTTACAAACTACATCAAACTATATGGGAACACCACACCAGTGTTCATCCTACCAAGTCAAATTTTTTGTCAACAGCGGTATATGGAGAGAGTCTCGAACCAGTTACCTACCCCAGTTAGTATTATGTAACCTGACTCCATGGTCCAGATGGATAAAATAACTATTTACTCATGGAGAGAAAACGTCCAAATTCCAGCTTTAATACCGTTTAGTGTCTTTATTGTCTGCGGTGGTCCCGGGGTTTAGACTTCACCCTCACAGATCCACACCCCACTTCTATTTTACTCAATGCCTTCCTTTCAAAAATTCCCCTCAAGTATTTGTACAAATAATATCTCTCTTCTTCCCTCTTTTAATCCTCTTTTTCCTGCCCTGCTTTCTCTGTTCTTGGAAATCTGCCTGTGTTAGCGCATAACAGATGCTGAGGTGGTTCACTTTTATGTAAGGTATTCTCTCTCCTTTGTTTGGCATTTGTATCTCAGACACGTGTGGAGACACTCATTCATGGTCGTTTGTACATACAAATTTGTTCTTACACACCGATGGAATTTTTTTTAGCCCCCAAGATTGTCTGACAGGGAGCAACAAAGCCTGATGGTTATTTGTAATTTCTTCCCCCTAACATCTCTTGTCTACCTCTTGCAATGAGCAATCATCCAAGCTTTCAAAGACATTGGTGTCTAATACACTGGTCTCTGAGACAAACTTCAGGGCTAAAAGGTTCCATGGGTGTGTAAGAACAAATTTGTATGTACAAATGACTGATGAATGAGACCCATTTGTGTGTAATTAACCCATTTGTGCACATGGTGGAAGTTTGGAAAGTCTTTACAGTTGTTCTCTTACTGCATCTATACTGAAATCTGAAGAAAATAATTGAGTTCGACCAAAACATTTGACTACAATATTTATTATTCTCGTTGTACTTTTTTTAGATGCTAAGCATAAGGGGTTACTTGCTTTCATAGATTCCTTATATTTAGCTGAAAAAAAATGAAATCAATTCATAATTAATCAACTTGGATGATTTATACATCACAAGCAAAAATTCCATTAGGAAAGTCAATACATCCAAGTTAAGTTGAGGTATTTTTTTTTTTTTTTGAAAACTACAAGGAATCTACAAAATAAAATAACCCCTTGTGACCAGACAGTAAAAAAGTACACTAAGAAAAAGACTGCAATGCCAAAACTAGAATGAGCTGAACTAAATGAATGGTATTTTCCAGGTCAGAACAAGTCAGATAACAAATATGTGGTGTAGGTGCACCTACTTCTGCTATTTCTAGTTCAAAAAAATACTGTAATGTTAATTTTGCAATTTTGAGGCATTTCTGGAAAACTGCAAATTTGTCAACCAAAAGAGGCATAAAAGATGGGATTTATCACAAACTTCTAATTTCTGATGCATAGCCATGTGGACAGACAACACTGACACCAAATGGACAGGAAAAAGTCTGTTGTCCATTTTCTTATTGTACTTTTTATAGTGTCTGAGCTTAACTGGGTTAAGTGTGTGTTCTCTGCTCACCTTCTTTCTCATCTCCAACATGTCTATGGAGGTCAGCTTGAGACCGTAGGACTCATGTGGGTCAGGATATTGGATTGGGGCCCCGGCCGTGTGGATCAGCACAGGGTCAAGTCTCTGACAGACAAGAATGTTAATTCACCCCTTTAATAGTTTGCCAGCGCTTCAGTCTTTCACATTCCTCTCATGCACTCAGGTATTCTCAGAGTTGGAGCGGCTGGTAGTTTGCTCAGTGAATGCAATCTTTTCTTTATACTCACTGGGTGATGCGAGGATGCCATTTGATGTCACATGATCGATTATGGTGCTTGTAAACCTCATACGTGCACTTAATGTTATCCAAAGGAGTTGAAGCAAGTGCAACTGGACTTGGTATATCCGTGAAGACATTTCGCCTCTCGTCCAAGAGGCTTCCTCAGTTCGTGCCTTTCTGACTAGACAAAGCTAGTCTGACTGGCTGGTGATGAGACTCAGAATAAACGTCTTCACGGATATATACCAAGTCCAGTTGCACTTGATTCAACTCCTTTGGATAACCATGACCTGGATGAATGAGAACATTCACAGACGTGCACTTAATGTGTCAGTGAGATGAGATGTAACAGCTAAACAATCACTGTATCAGCACACATGTTGAATTGTGCACTGCTGTGACTATGATAAATGCAGATTGTAAAGGAAATCTTTGCAGAATAATGAATTATTTTTGTCAACGAATTCATAAATTGATTTGCTGAAGTCAAACAAATCTGGTCAAGATCAACATGCATACATTATCTCTATTGTTATACTACTGGAATACTGTTTGGTAAATAGGTCTCATTCTGCCTTTACCTGAAGTTTGGAAGCAGCATAGACTTAGAAAGATTACTCTGCGCAAAATTCAACGGAGTATAGAGAACAAAACCAATCAAGAAAAAAAATTTAAACAACAGAAGACATTTTAAACAACTCTCTCATCGCTCACCAGTGATTCTAGTTGTAAAGAACCTACCAACAAATACATTGTTTTCTAATTAATGATCTTGTTATTTAAACCTCTCCATCTTTCATGTCGTCCCAGGAGTCATTATGCAAGAGTAATTATGTTTTTCTTGTGGTGTGCATTGTAAATGTTTTAGGACGGGTGGTATCGCCAACGATGATGATGATGAGGCGGCCCGGGAGCAGAGGAGACGCGCCAGGGACGAGAGGAGGAAGCTGAAAGAGCTGGAGGACTCTGGTTGCGCTGACGTCATCGACACCAACAGGTACAGAGCGAATCGAGGGACAAAAACCCTGTAACGACGCAGTCGTATCAAAATATCAAACATGCAAGGGACTGGACGGGTGGTTCGATTCTCTTTTTTTGCTGAATCAGTAGATTCGAGTCAGGACATCTCAATGAACTTTCAAGTACTTGGGAGTATTTCAAGGCTTCAGACTGGGTATACATTGGTCGTTTACTTAAGACGGGATCAGACTACACAATGTTTTTGTCTTTCACGATGGTTACCATGTCAGATTAGGCAGTCATAGTGCTGTAACAACCACGAAAGACTAGACTCGTGTAACCGGTTATTTTCTTGCCCGGTGCGGGATTCGATACGGGATGTGCTGCACCACAAGGCGACGTCACTAACCGCTCGGCTAAAGGGTCAGACCCGTTAGCTAGGGGCTACATTGTCCCTTAGCGCAGGGTTTCTCAACCGGGGGTCCGCGGACCCCTAGTGGTCCGTGGTGTAATTGCAAGGGGCCCGTGAAAATAAAATATCTTTAAAAAAAAGATCCTATGACATTTATAGAAATAGGATTATTTTACTCAAATGTGACTGAGACCTTTATCTACCTAAAATATAAAGGGTAACAGGACTTTTTTCTCTAATTACATCTGTTTCACAAGTGTAATTTATTGTATTTTAATAAGAGATCTCGCCCCCGTTTGCATTGTTAAAAGTTACTGCATAAAAATTCTGTTGTTACATATATCTGAAAGTTACTGAATACATATTCTGTTTTGTTACATATATCTGAAAGTTACTGAATACATATTCTGTTTTGTTACATATATCTGAAAGTTACTGAATACATATTCTGTTTTGTCATATCTATCTGAAAGTTACTGCATAAGAATTCTGTTTTGTTAACTATATCTAAGTTACAACTGAAAGCTCTTATTTTTGCCCCAAAGAGTGCATAAATGCTATAATGCAATTTAAAATGCAGTTTCTACTGTTTCTATCAAATTGCAACCCCCCTCCCCCAAGATCAGGTGGAGGGGTCCTCAGGGTAGATCAAAAATACGCAGGGGGTCCAGGACCCCAAAAAGGTTGAGAACCACTGCCTTAGTGTGTGTGTGTGTGTGTGTGTGACCTGTGTTGGACTGGCGGCCTGTCGAGGGCGTCTCCCCGCCTGCCGCCCAATGACTGCTGGGGTAGGCTCCAGCATCCCCGCGACCTTGAGAGCAGGATACGCGGTTTGGATAACGGATGGGTGGTTACGCTATGTGTGATGCTGGAGGTCGTGTGCTCCGAAACGAAAAAGAAAGGAAACGATTGTGGACGCTGTTGCGACTAATGCTAATGGGGAATGATAGCCTAGCATAGCTTAACTAGCTACTCACCGGCTTGCTGAAGTGCCTCCACCATCTCTCACCGACATTTAGCCAATATGTTTTGCCTCTGCCGTGGTCCTCCCTCGAGGAAAGGTCAAAAAGGGCAGCGGTATCGTTGCCACTGCTCAACCAAACCTTGCTTTCTTCCCGCCACCTGACCGCAGTAACAGCGGCGTCGCTTCGTTACGTACGCGCGCCGGAGAGCACACTGTCACCCTATTGGTCAACGTCAAGGAACACGTCATAAAAAATGTCCGACTAGGCGGGAAAATGCAAAACGCGCTAGACTTTTCGTCGCGGTGTCGTGGCGCTTCCCAGACGCCACGTCGCCGTTCTTCGATTATAGCGCACTTTTTCTTCTTCTTCTTCTTTCGGCTTCTTCTCTGTTTCCCAGGGGTCGCCACGGCGGATTTGGTAGTTTACACAGCACCGATGGCGGTCTTGTCAGTCCGCGCAATGATTTGGCAAAATTTTACGTCTGATGCCCTTCCTGGCACAACCACTAACCCTATGGACGGGGGCACAGGTGTAAACTACTAATAAGACACGTTAGCCCCCTAGCTAACGTGTCTGACCCTTTAGCCGAGCGGTTAGTACACTTCGTATCGAATCCCGCACTGGGCAAGAAAATAACCGGTTACACAGGTAAAGCGCCTCTTCACTTCTTCTTCGATTATATCGTAGCGAATTCGGGGGACAACATTCGCTACAATATCAACCCAGTAGCAACGTGGTTGCCGACGTTCCTAAATTCGGCCTGACGCTGGAAATTTGTCGACGACCACAAATCGTCTCAAAATCGGGCTGAAATCGTGTAGTCTGCAGTAAATCTCGGCAATTAAACCAAAACTCTGTATGGTTTATCACATAAGATGTTATTTGCATTCTGACCATTCTGTAAATAAATTATACGCAGCAATGAATGCATAGGCGTTTCTAGCCCATTTGGGGGGGGGGTGCTGCAGCACCCCTAAATTGAACCCCAGCACCCCTAAAATTAAAGAGATTTTTTATTTTTTACTGTATGTCCATGTTTAATAAGCTGAAGAAATGTCAAAATCATATCCAGTATATGGTTTAAACGTAATATTTTAACAACAAAAATACAGCACCCCCCATGCTTCGAAAATGGTTTGATCCACCCCCCCCCCAAATGTATCTTGCCTGGCCGGCCAGCACTCTGGGTGCTCAGCACCCCTAAAGCTCTGATCTTAGAATCGCCCCTGACTGAATTATTTTTACATTTTTTAAAGAGGTTTTGATTTTGTTTATTTTTTCATATTGTGTCAGTCGGAAATGGTTTGCAATGAAAACATGTTTTTGTGGACGACACTGTTAGGCCAATATGAGTATTAAATGTGACAGTTAAGTCAGAAAAGTCACATATTTGCAAAAATGTGCTGTTTTTCATAATGAAATGCGGTAGCTGCATGGATTTCATTCAAGGGTTTGGATTAGATTTCAAAATGGCATCTCATATGGGAAAAGCAATATGTATTTCAAAGAGTGCAGAAATTCAAAAGTAACACAATCATGTTTATATTTTGCCTTTACTTGTGGTGTGATAACTACATGCATGTGTTAGGGAAATAAATCACACAAGTGCAATGCATTTCAACATGTTGGATCATGTCAGTTGCATTTCTTATAGGCACCAGTGCCGTTTGATGAATCTGTGAGTAAAATGAACTACAACAAGCAGTTGCCCTACTCTGAAATCAGCATCTCCCAAATCCCCTCTAAGCAAACTTGTGACATTTCAGCAGAAGTCAAGAGTTTAAGGCACTGTCAGTTTAGATTGGCAATTTAAGGACATTCCTTTGGTGGGGGGATTATTTTTAACAACAACCTTTAAATTTTCATTTCTAGTGAAGGATTCAGGCCATTTTCAGCGGTGTCTTAGGCTTTGTGGCCTAGAGTATAGATGACTCTGGTTACAATTAAATCTGTTTTAGGGTCAATAGCTTCTAACATCAAGCTAAATTCTGACCTTAGTTGATTGTCATGGTACTGTAGGGTACGATATTCCTATCGAAACAAATGACCCAGTGACTCAGTAACACACACACACACACCCACACACACACACACATCTCGTAAATTCATTCATATTGATAGTTTTCCTTACTTTTATCACCATAGTACAAATACATATGTATACATCCTAGTACTTTAGGGAGGCAACGTTTTCCTCTTTATTATAGGACAACAATGTAGTATTATAAGGAATGGTTTTCAATGCTAGTCACAGCTGTGGCTTAGCTAGCATCTCTATACGTCACTTAAGTTGCCAAACTTGTCGTGGCTGTTATTCGCCATCTTGGCATTTGTTGTTATATTAGAACAGCCAGTAGAGGCTTTATGGAGAACTTGTGTGGCTGAATTTAGATGTTGGGCATAATCATGCCCAATCATAATCATATTCATTAACAACCTGTATTTTTTGGCAGTGAGCAATTTGTTAGCAATGTACCTTTCTGTGCTGCATCACTGCAAATGGGATGTTTACTGATTTGTTTTATCGCATACAGCAAAAGCATCCAAAGTCTGTTATTGTGCATTATGGCTTTTAACCAAAAATAACATCTATTTTTCCTTTGGAGCCATGGCTCAAGGATGCTTACTCCTGGGTGTTAGGTCTCCAAACTGGATTACTTTATTACTCAGTGTGAAATAGTATATTTAATGTTCTCCGCAGCATGACAGAGACGGAGACCTCCGCCATCAGCACTGAAGGGGCGGACGATGACCAGGCCTTGCTGGACCGCCTGGCCAAGAGAGAGGAGCGCAGGAAAAGAAGAATGCAGGAGGCCCTGGAGAGGCAGAAGGAGTTGGACCCGACTTTAACCACCAGCAATGGCATGGACGCCGCCCTGGAGGAGCAAACGGCTGCCAGCAGTAGCAGACAACGAGATGCAGAGGAAGAGCAGGAGACAAAGCAAGAGAAAGCAGGTCAAGAGGGGGAGGCTACAACGGCTGAGACCAACTCCTGGAGGGGAGGCGATGAGGACAAGAAGGAGGAGGCATCTGCGTCTGTTCCTGAACCAGAGGCTGCAGCGGAGAAGGAGGTCACAACTTTGAAATTCAGAGCTGAGTCAGCTTGCTTTGCTGGGTTGTCGGTTAGCTCAGAGCATGAATCAGATGAGCCAACTTTAGCCCTGTTGAACAGCAAGAGTGTCTGTTTTACAATGTCAATGTTAAACATCCAATCAGGATATGATGCAAATAATATGTGACGTCAGCTGCTCAGTCAGCACTAGACCTACTTCCAATTACAAACTCAAGATAATGATCTTGTATCGTCGCTCTGTTCACAACAAAGCCACACAGTTGGGCTTAGCTGGGCAGTATACTATGTCAACATAACATAGACATTGTGATATGAAACTAGACGTGTGGGACTGTGGTTTTGTTAATATAGTGATGTGAAACTAGATGTGTGGGATTGTGGTTCTGTTAATATGGTGACATAACTTTTGTATTGTCATTCCCTGGTCTTAAAGGCTGCATTACAGTAAAGTGAGCCTTTTCTTAACTTATTCGACTGTTTAAGCCGGATGAAATGAGCAAAGAATGTCTCTGCTTGGTCATCATATTCACATTACCAATGATCATTTATCAACATTTTCTTGTCCAATGGTCATCCATAAAATATCGTCCCATTATCAATATCGTGATGTTCCATCAAAAATATTGCGATATTTGATTTTGTAGATATTGTCCAGGCCTACTTCTCATCTATGAAACAATGTGTCCTTGTTAAACAGCAACCTGTTGAGGAGCCACCGAGAATACCGGACACGAGAAATGAGGTAAGGAAATCTGATCTGAACATTGACCCAGATTTGTGTTTAGTGAATGTGTTTCTCTGAAAATAACAGAAAACAAATGCAACTTATCTTATAGGAGGAGGTTCAGGAGAAGAGCATAGCAACAGACGTAGCGGTAGATCAGTCAGGTTTAGGAGAAAAGAATGCTGAAGAGGAGGCCGCCCCTAAAGCAGACGAGGAAGAGAAGAGGAAGAAAGCAGAAGAGAGACAAAAACAAGAGATGGAGGAGAAGATGAAGCGGGAGGAAGAAGAGAGACAGCAAAGGGAGGAGAGGAGGAAAAGAGAAGAGAAAAAACAAAAGGAAGAGGAGGAGAGACTTAGAGCAGAACAAGAAGCAAGAGAGAGAAAGGAGGCGGAAGAGAGGATGAGGAAAGAAGAGGAGGAGAACCGGCAAAGGGAATTGAAGGAGATGAAGAAGAGAGAAGAGGAAGAAAAGCAGAAGAGGGAAATGGGGGAGAAGAAGAAGCGGGAGGAGGAGGAGGAAAAGAAGAAGCGGGAGGTAGAGGAGAAGAAGAAAAAAGAGGGGGAAGAAAAGAAGAAGCAGGAGGCAGAGGAGAAGAAGAAAAAAGAGGAGGAAGAAAAGAAGAAGCGAGAGGAGGAAGAAAAGAAAAAGAGAGAGCTGGAGGAGAAGAAGAAGAAGAGAGACGAGGAGGATAAACGGAAAAAGAAAGAGCTGGAAGAGAAGAAGAAGAAAGAGGAGGTATCAGTGTGACACAAAGGGGTTTTTTTTTCTCACTGCCAGTCACTTCATAACAACCCGGTCAACTCAAATGTGGTCGCTCCCTTCGCCGTCCACAATTGTAAAGTAACAGAATACAGACACTCTAATATTACGAGGGGCGCATCCTTAACCCACACGACACTCGAGCGGCGTGAAAGGGGGCTCTGCATTTGAGTTTCCAGGCCTTGTGCTGTGCACCCACGTCACGCTTGCCGTTGTGGTCGCGGGCCACGCCGCGGTCACAGCACTGCGCTTGTCATATGGTTGAAGGAGACGGTGATGTTTCAGGACATCACAAGGCTCTCACGGTGTGGCGTGTCTGCAAAATGCATCTGCACTTCATTCACTGGCAGCCATTTGTAAAGGTCCCGTGAAAGAGCCCCGCAAACTTCCACGATTTTGATGTATGTAGGGGCCGGTGAACAATTCCATGTCATCATTCATCGTCTTTTAAGGGCATTGCGTTGAGATGGAGTCTGGAGATTGTTATCGCGACAGCACAAATTTGGCATTTAGATTGACGATAATGAGATTTTTTTTTTTTTTGCCTAAAATTTCTCACAAAATGAGGTCTGACAACTAGTTTTAGTTGGGTATAGTACCAAACAGTTTAATGTGATTAACCTCAGTTGGATTCTTAATCATGGCACTTTCATATATGTAAGCACATCAAGATATATATCCATATTGTGTAAAACTCCACATCATATCGTGATGATAATATTTTCCACACTGCCCAGCACTGTTTATGGTCATGATGAAATGCAACAGCTGGGTGGGATTTTATAAGGAGGAGGCAGGTTGATTAGCCCTGCAGGGACAGCCCACACATTTTACTTCGCCCACTGTGGTCTTGTCTTGTTTGTTTAAGGGACGTGGTCAGTGGGCGGGGCCAAAATTACTTTGCAGGCGATTGGATCAGCCTTTAATCAGTCAGAGCCGTAAACTCCCTGACGTGAACTGGGGTGCCATATTTCAAAACACTTCCAGAAACTAGTAGTAAACATTGTTGTTTCTGCAGTTATCAACTTTGTAAATGTCTTCGATAAAACTTATTTCATAACAATATGAAGGCAGAATCTTTATTGTTTTTCAAATATGACGTCACCGGTTGTCTTCATCGTATAAATCGGTCCTCATCTCTGACTGGTCCGGCTTCCAGCTGCTTGGCACAATAAAATCTCTCCCAGGCTAATGTCTCGCAGCGACCCTAGCTAGGCTTGCGAGGCCAGCTTTGCAAGAACAGAGTTTAATCTGATTGACAACCAATCATGACCAGGCATTTTTTAGAATAACGTGGACATCGATATGCTATTGGGAGAGGGGGACAACCTGGCTTCAGAAAGTAAAGCTCCTGCCACGTATTTCTTTCACCCATACACTACACCAGCTGAATGAAAGTAGCACAACTCTTCAGCCAGGTAGGGTGAAACCACCTTGCTCAGTGAGTGGCTGGAACAAAGACATGGGCGGATTTTTACTTTCTGAAGCCGGGGTGTCCACCTCTGGCTACTGGCTGTATAGTAGGTTGCAGTATCACGAGGACACACTGGCTAGTTTCAATTTGTTGGTAAAATATCACTTGTCTTCTCTCAATCTCTCTCTCAGTCATTCACTGGACATTTTTTGGTAGTGTACGCCCACAAGTGCAGAATGACATCCCTTAAAATGTATTTTCCAGAAAGAAATAAACAATCTTATTTTTTGGTGAATTTCTAGGACAAAGTGTTTAATGGATGCATACTGAGTGCAGATAAGCGATGCAACAAGAGAGAAAATACATTTTCCATGAAATGGAAAATGTATTTTCCTCTACTCCAGTGCGCTGCTGCTTTTCTCTTGTGGACTTTTGACGTGACGCGTTTTCACTCAGGCTGCTGTTTTCGCTGTTTGATTAATCTTTTTTGTATATTTCTATTTCCCTGTCTGCAACGCAAAGGAAGAGAAGCTGAAAAGATTTGGTTTCAAGGAAAAGGTATTGTACAAGACTTAAGCGGGCATGGTTGTGGGTGAGTGGGTGAGTGGGCCTCTAACAAAAAATAAATCTGTTTTGTTCTTGAAGACTGAAACAACCGCACAGAACGGAGCACTCCAGGACAGCAAGCACAAGAAAGCAGAGAAGACCACAAAGTAAGACTTGATATGTCCTTATGTCTGTATTCGCTCATATTTACTAGTAAGTACAAGGCAATCCCACTTGGCCTGTAAGAATGCAATGTAGTCTTTCTCTGGTGGAGGGCGTTTTAATCTATTTGTGGTCATGAAAAGTTCCCAACTCATTCCATCTGATGGGGTCCCCAAGTTGCACAAACATTTTGGCATTGAATGAGAGACTTTTTGGACTTTGCATGGAAATATTTCAAAGTAGCAATTGTTTGCGATTAATTATAATAAAATGAGCACTGCTGACCCGCAAATATGCACCTTTGTGACCAAAAACATCCCCTCATGTGGTTTCATAGGCGCCTTGTCATCGGCCTTTACAACATTTTCATAAATATTATCAGTAGAGATATAGCGCATGAAATGTAACAGGGTTTAGGCACTCTTAGGACTAAATAAAAGCAAGGTGCTAAATTCAACAAATTTGCAGGTCCGGTACTTTTCCGTACTTTCAGCTCCTACCAAAACCTTCATTAAGGAAGAGCTGAAAAGACTTCGCTCCACCTCCTAACCAACGCTTAACCTGCACCCTGCCTGCCACATACATAGATTTATATGTTTTGTTTTTTGTTTTTGTTTTTTGTGTCTATGTTCTCTGCAGCAACACTTTACAGTAGGGTATACTTTATGAAAAGTTTATAATTGCTAATTAATAGTTAATTGATTTATCTGGTCAATAACTCATTTGTTAATCTGTTATAAATCATCAACTAGACGCTTTTGTAAAACGACTGTTTTAGATTGCTATGTTGAGAGCCCACACTTTATCAGAGAGAGTCTCCATAGACATGCCCTCATAAAACCACGTGACCAGCAAGGCCCGCCGCTTTCCATTCTCAGTGAGCAGCGCACAAATAACTTGTCACCACCACTTCGATTCAAATGTGTGTTTCACTGTATATGCACAAGTCCATTTTCATGCAGTAGCAACAACAGTTTGTTAAGTTTAGGATTAGGTCGAGTAAATAAATTTAGTTTTAAGGTTAGACAGAGGCTGCTGAAGTTTTGCTTTCGTCATCGAATCACATGGTTTTTTGAGAGAATGTCCATGGAGACTCTCTTGTATTGATAAAGTGAGGGCTGCCAACCTGGCAACCAAATAAGTCTTTGTTTAACGTGTCATAACATCTTATTACTGATTTATAATGCATTCATAAATGAGTATCCAACCATTGGTAATGTAATTAGTAACTACTTACAAACGGTTTACAAAGGATGCCTTGTTGCACGGTGCTCACTTCTCTGCTGGGTGTGTGTGTGTGTGTGTGTGTGTGTGTGTGTGTGTGTCAGCAGGGAGAATGCGCGCTCTGCCAAGGAGACGGATGCAGAGCGCCAGGAGGCCGAGCGTAAACTGGAGGAGCTGAAACGCCGGCGTAACGACACAGAGAGCAAGGAGATTGAGAAAATGAAACTGAAGCAGCAGGATGCCGAGGCCGAGCTGGAGGGGCTGAAGAAGAAGAGAGAGGAGAGGAGGAAGGTCTTGGAGGAGGAGGAGGAGCAGAAGAAACAGGAGCTCACCGACAAGAAAGCCAAAGAACAGGTGAGGTCACACTAGGACAGAAAGACAACATGGCGGTTAGGTCAGAGTAGACCAAATCAGATCAGATCAGATTAGATTACAATAGATTAGAATAGAGGAAATCAGACAGCCATGCGCGCAAGTCCACATATACTGGGATCCAGCGCTTTACCCGTGCCCCCCGTCCATAGGGTTAGTGGTTGTGTCAGGAGGGGCATCTAATGTAAAACTTTATCAAATCATTGACAAGACCATACTGGATCGGTTGAGGCCCCATATGGTATCAGTTGAGGCCCGGGGTAACAACGGCCGCCACTGGTGCTGTGCCCTCACAGCGTAGCGATGGAAGAAGAAGAATAGATTAGATTAGAATAGATTAGACTAATATATATTAAATTACATTAGATCTAAATAGATTTAATTAGATTCGGTTGGAATAGAGTCGAATATAATAGGATGGAATAGAAAATAATAGAATACAGAATGAAACAGATTATACCATATTAGATTAGATTAGATTAGATTAGATTAGAATAAATCAGATTACATTAGGTTAGATTAGATTAAAATAGATTTAGAATTAGATTAGATTAGGTTGGAATAGAGTAGAATGAAATAGAATGGAATAGAAAATAATAGAATAGAGAATACAACAGATTATACCATATTAGATTAGATTAGATTAGACCCGACTAGATTAGATTAAAATAGATTTGATTAGATAAAATTAGGTTAGATTAGGTTGGAATAGAGTAGAATGAAACAGAATGGAAAAGAAAAGAATAGAACACAGAATACAACAGATTATATTATATTAGATTCCATTCCATTAAAATAGATTTAAGTAGATAAAATTAGATTAGATTAGGTTGTAATAGAGTAGAATGAAATAGGACGGAATAGAAAATAATAGAATAGAGAATACAACAGATTATACCATATTAGATTAGATTAGATTAGATTAGACCAGACTAGATTAGGTTAAAATAGATTTGATTAGATAAAATTAGATTAGATTAGGTTGGAATAGAGTAGAATGAAATAGAATGGAGTAGAAAAGAACTGAACAGAGAATACAACAGATTATATCATATTATATTATATTAGATTCCATTCCATTAAAATAGATTTAAGTACATAAAATTAGATTAGATTAGGTTGGAATATAGTAGAATGAAATAGGATGGAATAGAAAATAATAGAATAGAGAATACAACAGATTATACCATATTAGATTAGATTAGACCAGACTAGATTAGGTTAAAATAGATTTGATTAGATAAAATTAGGTTAGATTAGGTTGGAATAGAGTAGAATGAAATAGAATGGAGTAGAAAAGAACTGAATAGAGAATACAACAGATTATATCCTATTATATTATATTAGATTCCATTCCATTCCATTAAAATAGATTTAAGTAGATAAAATGAGATTAGATTAGGTTGTAATAGAGTAGAATGAAATAGGATGGAATAGAAAATAATAGAATAGAGAATACAACAGATTATACCATATTAGATTAGATTAGACCAGACTTGATTAGATTAAAATAGATTTGATTAGATGAAATTAGGTTAGTTTAGGTTGGAATAGAGTAGAATGAAACAGAATGGAAAAGAAAAGAATAGAACACAGAATACAACAGATCATATCATATCAGATTAGATTAGATTAGTTGAGATTAGATTAGATTAGATTAGAAGACAGCAATCCTAAATGGTCCCTGGGTGATGTTGGGTCATGCAGACAGCAAATGATACCCTAACACAGAGAGAGGAGAGAAAAAAAGAATAGTGATACTTCCAACAAACAGAGAGAAGGAGACGTCATGACACCATTTCTTACGTATTACGCAACCATAAATATCCAGCCATTACACATACTGCGAATAATCACACAAACATTGATCCAAAATACAGTAATGAAACAGATGTCAATGACTAAATTAATTAGACCAACGGAAAATAAGCACAACATGAAAGAATTAACCGTGTCAGTAAACTAGCGGCGTAGCCAAATATGGGGGAGTAGGACTGGGTGAAGGTCGGAGCAGGGCTCTCGGTATGGCCTGATCAGTTGTGCTGTTTCATCTTTTCCTTTTTATCTTTTAATTTCTCCTTATCTTATTCTGTATTTATTTAGTCCTTTTCACGTCTTAAGTAAAGCACTTAGAATCGCCTTTGTGTACGAAATGTGCGAAACAAATAAACTTGTCTTGCCTTGAGTTGTATTTTGTAATGAGGTCGTGGAGAGACATCGTGGGACGAGGCGGAGATTTCATTCAAGCCGCTGTGTCTGTCACAGGAGGAGAGGAAGAGGATGAAGGAGGAGATAGAGAGGAGGAGGGCGGAAGCAGCGGAGAAGAAGAAACAGAAGGAGGAGCCCGGGGAGGCCAAGGTCGCCTTCGCCGTCAATCCCAAAGGCTCCTCAAAGGTGAGTTGTGACGTCAAATCAAGTGTGCGGTTTGTGGAAGATGAATTATTAGACAAGGGAACTGTGTCGGGCATCAGCCAATTCACGAGCGACGCTCCCATTCTCTGTCTACGCCCGTCAGCGTTTCAGAGTTTTCACTTTTCGTCATTTCACCAGTGTTGATGTGGTCGCCCCAAAAATGTGATAAAAATTATTCCTCAACAACCTTTTTCTGGGCTGGAAACAGGCTACATAAAACTACATAACACATGACCCTCGCTCTGAACCTGGGTTTGGAGAAGTGATAGGCAAGCAGGCAGGGTCGAACTGGTTTTATATAAAACAGCATATTTCTTGACATAAACTACAAAAAAAGAAACTAGCAATCTTCTTAGTTTCCATTTAGAAAGAGTTATTTTGATGTAGTTATACTCTTGTTTTTGGTTTTCAGAGAAAGGTTGTTGAATATTTTTTGTAGTTCAACATTTTTTTTGTTGTAGTTTTTTTGTCACCAAATTCAACAATGAATTCTATTCTTTTAACAGCCATTAGGGTCAAATATGTGACAGTCAGTATGGTTCATATAGTGCCAGTGGTTCTCAACCTTTTTGGGGTCCTGGACCCCCTGCGTATTTTTGATCTACCCTGAGGACCCCTCCACCTGATCTTGGGGGAGGGGGGTTGAGATTTGTAGAAACAGTAGAAACTGCATTTTAAATCGGAGGTAACACGGGGATTCAAACCGGCGATCCCTGTGTTGGTAGGCAACGGAACGGACCGTCATGTTACCCGGACACCGAGTCAAGTAACTTTTAACGATAGGCTCAGTAACGACGCTTGTGCTGTCCGCCATTTTGGATTTTGTAAATAATCCTCACGCTAAACTCGTGTCAAAGTATACAAAATAGATATTTAGACTGATGTTTAGTCTGACCTTATGTCCAAGCCTTTATGGGTCGGACTCTTTAGTCCAGTGTTTCTCAACCGGGGGTCCGCGGACCCCTAGTGGTCCGTGGTGTAATTGCAAGGGGTCCGTGAAAATAAAATATCTTTAAAAAAAAGATCCTATGACATTTATAGAAATAGGATTATTTTACTCAAATGTGACTGAGACCTTTATCTACCTAAACTATAAAGGGTAATGGGACTTTTTTCTCTAATTACATCTGTTTCACAAGTGTAATTTATTGTATTTTAATAAGAGATCTCGCTCCCGTTTGCATTGTTAAAAGTTACTGCATAAAAATTCTGTTGTGTCACATATATCTGAAAGTTACTGAATACATATTCTGTTTTGTTACATATATCTGAAAGTTACTGAATACATATTCTGTTTTGTTGCATATATCTGAAAGTTACTGAATACATATTCTGTTTTGTTACATATATCTGAAAGTTGCTGCATAAGAATTCTGTTTTGTTAACTATATCTAAGTTACAACTGAAAGCTCTTATTTTTGCCCCAAAGAGTGAATAAATGCTATAATGCAATTTAAAATGCGGTTTCTACTGTTTCTATCAAATTGCAACCCCCCTCCCCCAAGATCAGGTGGAGGGGTCCTCAGGGTAGATCAGAAATACGCAGGGGGTCCAGGACCCCAAAAAGGTTGAGAACCACTGGACTAAAAGGTCTGACCCGTTAGCCAAGGGCTAGCGAGTCTGTTCATCCCTGATCGGTACAGTATGGTAGATTTGTTTTCCTTACTTGTTTTCCCTTTTCTCAACAACCGCTTTTCCCTTTGCGCCCGTTGTCTTCGTGGCGTGGAAGTTTTGAGACATGATGAAGGCGGTGGAGTGAATCTTCCTTTTCCCTTTATGGTCAGGATGTGCTGTGGCCTGGTGTGCTCATTTGCTTTTTTGCTGTTCCCATTTTTTTTCTGTTTTTAATTATTATGATTTATATTGCGGATACTGTCAGACGACAAGTACTGAAAAAAAAAAAGCCAGAGAAATTAATGAGATGTTACTGGCATCTCGAGCTGAGCTGTACTCAAATATGGCTCTCTTTTTTTTTTTAGCTAAGCCATGTCTGGGTAATTTTCTGACTCGGATAATTTAAGAGGAATGTTGAGAATTGTGTGTGTGTATATGTGTGTGTGTGTGTGTGTGTGTGTGGATCTGCAAGTATGCATCTACGTCAGTATGTGTGTGTTGTGTATCTGTATTCATCCAGCTTTAAGTGTGCGTGTTGGTAGAATTGTGTACAGGGTACCAGGGGCTGTATACCCCGGCTCTCTGACAGCACCACCATTTCATTTATTTGTTTGTGTAAATCAAACATTGACGTACAACTTTAACCCCTCTGCTTTGTACAGATCGGGGAGAAGGCTGAGTTCTTGAACAAGTCGGCCCAGAAAAGGTGAGGACGAAGGTCCAGGACTATAATCCACAGTCCTTCCCGGTCACACGGAAGGAAAGGGCATCAGATGAAATTGCATTACGCACACATTTGCATCTTTGGGCTCGACAACCGAAGTGATTGACTGGCGTCGCTCATGTTCTGTCTGCACACACACACCTCATATACCGAGAACGCTTACGTGTATGAACGAGTAAAAGGACTCGCTCCTGTATTTACAGCCCTGTCGGTACGTTTGTAATGGCGCGATATTTGCTCCGAACCTAAATCTGTGTAAATGTGATCTCCACTGTCAACAAATATGGAGGTGGCCCTTCCAGTTTGGTCTGTTTCTGCTGGGAGAAGCAGGGAAAAAGATGTGTTTTCGCTACTTCTCTGGCAGTGAATGCAGCAAAAACGAACCCCTACCGGCGTCTGTCCCAGTTGAGGAGGAAGGAAACGTACAGGGAGCGTTGTGCGGCCGGCTGTTACACATAAAGTACCAGTTGTCAACTCCCATTCCCGGCCACACGCGCATAACCAAGCCCATTTATGTAGAAAACTCCGGTCGCCTTCGGTTGTTGCTACCCATTTCCATCAGGACCCCTTAGTACCGGCTATCGCTCCCGTTTATAGCCAAACCTGACCGGATTAGGCCCTAACATGGGGAGAGACCACCGTAGTTAGCTCTAGTGTGAACAGGGCCGCTACAAAGCGGGTTCTCGATCCGGTCTGACTGTTTCTCTATTCGGCCAGATAGATGATTATTTTCACTGGTTGTGCAAAAAAAAAAAACTCCCAGGTTAGATGTCTGGCATATCGGACATGACAGGTGCCCGACCGTATGAACTACCTGGTAGAATAGAAAACCAGCCACGCCGGCTGGAGAACCACTG